>NW_021604684.1:4610050-4626168 GCF_004785775.1 Grammomys surdaster
GATCCAGCTATACCACTCCTAGGCATATACCCAGAAGATGCTCGAACATATAATAAGGACATATGCTCAACTATGTTCATAGCAGCCTTATTTATAATAGCCAGGAGCTGGAAAGAACCCAGATGTCCTTCAACTGAGGAATGGATTCAAAAAATGTGGTATATTTACACAATGGAGTATTACTCAGCTATTAAAAACAATGAATTCGAGAGGTTCCTAGGTAAATGGATGGAACTAGAAATTATCATCCTGAGTGAGGTAAGCCAATCACAAAAGAACACACATGGTATTCACTCACTGATTATTGGATATTAGCCTAGAACCTTGAAATGCCCAAGATGCAACTCACAGGCCACATGAAGCCCATAAAGAAGGAAGACCAAGTGAGGGTGATTCGGTCCTTCTTAGAAGGAGCAACAAAATACTAAAGGGAACAAATATGGAGACAAAGTGAGGGACAGAAACTGAAGGAGGGGCCGTCTCAAGACCACTCCACCTGAGTATCTATCCCATGTGCAATCACCAAAGGTAGATGCTGATGTGGAAGACAGGAAGTGCATGCTGATAAGAGCCTGATATGGATATCTCCTCAGAGGCCTTCAAGAGTCAGACATATTCAGAGGCAGATGCTCACAACTAGCCATTGAACTGATCATGGGGTTCTCAATAGAGGAGTTAGAGTGAAGACTGAAGGAGCTGAAAGGATTTAAGGCACCATGAGGAGAGCAACAATACCAACCAACCACAGCTCCCAGGGTCTAAACCACCAGCCTGGGAGCACTTAGGGGGGATCCAGGGCTTCAGCTGAATATGTAAAAGTGGAGGGCCCTGCTGGGCATAGGTGGAAGAAGAGAACCTTGACCTCATGAAGGCTGGATGCCCCAGGGGGTGGGAATTTTGAGGGTGGGGATGTGGGAGTGGGGGGGGTAGATAGAGGTTACATCCACAGAGAAGAAGGAGGAGGGGCGAGGGGATTGGGGGTTCCGAGGGGGTGGTGGGGGATGGGGTAAGGGGACAACATAGGAAATGTAAATAAATCATCCAATAAAAAAAAAAAGAACATATTTGTAAAGTTTTAAAGAACACATTTGTAAAGTTTTTTCTTGTTGATACACTTCAAAACATACATTTGAAAATTAAAAGAAGTTTATTAACATTTTAAGCATGTGCAAATTATGTTTAATAAATGAGCATTAGGATTCATATCATCTCAGTAAGACCATAGTCAACCAACCTGGACCGTTGGGTGCTCTCAGAGACTAAATTACCAACCTAAGAACATACACAGGCTGGAACTAAGCCTCCTCCACATACGTAGTAGGTGTTCAGTTCAATCTTCATATGGGTCCCAAACGACAGGAACCGGGGCTATCCCAAAAACCATTGCCTGTATGTGGGATATGATCTTCTAGCTGGGTTCTAGTCTGGCCTCAGTGGGAGAGGAAGCGCCTAGCCTTGCAGATACTTAAAGTGCCAGGGTGGAGGGGATACCCAGAGAGGCCCACACCTGCTAAGAGGAAGGTGAGGGTGGATGGAGGAAGAATTATGGGAGGAAGTGACTGGGAGGGGGCAGTGTGATGTTAAAATGAATAAATAAAAAATTAAATTAAAAATAAAATCTCACACCAAGGCTTTGTAATGAAAACTCTCAAGAAATTACGGTTTGGAGGTCTATATCTCAATGTAATAAAAACCATGTATGGAGAAGCCTCTGAGCTCACAGCAGATGAGAAATGGCTGAGCCCACTGTAAATCTGGAGGTCCATTGCCACCATTGCTATTCCACACAGCATTGTCAGTCCTAACCAGGGTTGTTAGACAAGAAAACAAAAGAAAAGCCATCTGAGTCAGAAAGGAGAACACCATTGTTATTTGTAAATGACACCAGCATCTGAGTTGACATCCTAAAGAAGGCACTGCAAGTTCGTGAGGACCAAGACACCACCAGCTCAGAGGAGTGTCAGGAAACAAAATCAGTGCAAAAAAATAAAATGCATGTTAAGAGTTTGTTTATTTTATGTGGGTGTGGAGGGTAGAGAGGGGCACATTCATGGCATGGTGTGTAGATGGAGGACAGAGGAAATCAGTTCTTTTCTTCCTCCATATGAGAGGGATCTAAGGATTGCACTCAGATTGGAAGGTTGGTGACCAGTGTCTTTACCTACCAAGTCATCTCAGTGACTGCTCCCCCAAATGCATTTTGATACTGAAAAGGAGAACGAAAAGGAGAAAGAACATGGTAGAAATGAAATTTTCTGTCTATGAAGGAAAAAAAATACATTGCAATTAAAGTAGAAAAATGAGTAATAATTACAGATTATTATAGTCTTCGTGTAAAAAGGATAAGATGAGACTTCAAGGGTTAGAGCTGACGATCATAGCGTGAAGAGTGTGTAATTGCTTCTACTGGGGTTTTCCATGAAATTATTGAAATGTGTGTGTGTGTGTGTGTCTGTCCAACTGAACTGAAGGACATGTTGAAGCTGACATATTAGATTCTAATCTCATTCTCCAGCTTTTCCTTGAGCCAACTTAAAAGTTATTAACCTTTCCAAAAGGAATCATTTCTATGTCTCTTCTCTGCTTAAAAACATACAGTTTCATTTTGGGCTCATGCTGCATAGAATTCAAATGTCTGCATCATTTCTCCTCACAGTAACTCATTCAGACAATACTGGGCCTTCCCAACGCCTGGCAAGGAAATGCTCTGGTTTGGTCAGAGAATTTTTCCTAAATTCTAACTGATGCTGTACCATCTTAGTCAGCAGCCTTTTATCTCTCTACCATTGCTTGTAAGGGTTCTTCTCTTCAAGCTTTTTACTTACACACATTTTTTAATTTATGTTTTAATTTAGTTAAAATATAACAACATCATTTTCCTCCTTCCTCTTCTCCCTTCTACCCCTCATGCTCCCTACACATTCCCAAAACCATGGGCTTCTCATTTTTAACCACTGTTCATATATGTATATGCCTACAACATATACATATAAAAGAGTAAATATAGAAATACAAAATTCTGAGTTCCTTCAGTGTTGTCTGCATGTACATTTTTCTAGGGACACTTGGTATTGGAGAACCAATCAAATGGCTCATCTTTGAGGAAAACTTATTCTCTCTCTCTTCGAATGTCATTAATTGATTGTAGCTCTTCATCCGGGGATGAGACCCCTGACATTTCCCCACATTTACTCCAGGATGTCAGCACAAAGGATATTGTAACTGCTCTGGTCTTCTTTAGGCAGCCATGTTGTTGAGATTTCACAGGTGTGACTTCCCCCAACACAACTAGAAGGCACAGTGCCACAGCAGACTTCCTTGTTCTTTGGCTCTTGCAATCTTCCCTTCCCCTCTGCCACGATGTTCCCTGAGCTTTGGGTTTAGGAATTGTGTTGTAGATGTCCCAAGTTGCCAAGGAGGAGGACAATTGGTCACCCTATCCAGCTATAAAATCTATGAATCACAAAAATGACTGAGCCAGCAAGGTGTTTCACAATGATGGAATAGTGGCCTTTGGATCTGAAGGGGTTACCTGCACATATTGAATCAGATTTAAGGCCTGTTTAACAGGAAAAAAATCATGCTTGGCACTGTAAACCAAGCCAATCATCCATAGCTAGAAAGGACAGAGACCTAAGAGGAGAACCTACTATCACCAATATCCTGAACCTATTGACATTTAATGACATTCTAAGTACTTTTCCTTATACCCATAGATAAATGTAGATCTTAGCCATTATCACAGAAACTTCTTTTCACAGAAGAAAGAGACCATTACAGAAAGACACAACTAGTCAAAATTCAGAAACAATTCACCATGGGGTATCCAGCCACAAGTGGTACATCCAGAATAGTTAAATAACAAACGTCCTTCAAGATCAAAAGGAATCACAAAACTAGGTGGTGTCATACTGACAGCAGACTGCTGAACATCTAAGTCCATCCCTTCATACCATACCTAGGATTGTGATGTCACTGTGTAATCAGCATTGACAATCTGCTACCATGTCAGTCATTGTCAACTGTGGAATTAGCATGTCAGCCATTGTCAATGTGTTCCACAGCTTCCTCTAGAACTGATGGCAGGTAAGATGCACTTAGCCATCAGGGTGAAAAACATCAGGACCATGATGTCACTAAAGAACCGACCAAATACATAAGAAAATTCTTCTCATAATGTCTTACTCCCAGATCTTTAAATAGCATTGAGTTTTATTTTAAACTTAAATGAAATAAATGGAATGCTAATGCCTAAAGAAAAAAACACAAGTATGCCTTTGAGAAAAAGCTGATAGGAATATTTGTGATTGTGCCAAAAATTTTCTTTCTTGGTAATTTCGAAGGTTTTAGAAATTGGAGCTAATTTTCTATGTTTGATTTTATTTCAGAATAATATCCCCTTTCTCAGTCCTCACACCATTTTTGCCCATATATGTCTTGCTGTGGGGAAAGTGCATTATTAATACACATAAGAAACACATCCTCTGACTTCCTTCATTTGGTCAGAAAGTTAGAAAATATCACTGGGCACCAGAATCACAGAGCAGCATATGAACCCCCAACTCCCTGACCACTTCCCTCAGGGACTCCCCTCTTGTGGCCTGTAATTCTTCCTGAAAAACTTCAAAGCCAAGAGATGAGAACTGTGTCCAGAGTTAGGTGTGGCTCCTGTGGAATGCTGAAAGATTGCTTTTCTGACCAAACAGAATGGAAAAGAGCCTACCAAGGAGCTACATCCACAGTCTGTTCTTTTATTAGAACATTACATTAATCATTTGAGAATTGAATACAGGGTATTTGGATCAATGTATTTCACTTCCTGCTGTACTCACTGACTCCTCCCAGATTCAATACCACCTCCCTACTCATGCTGTGAGTACTCATGGTTTTGTGTGTCAACTTGACACAAGCTGGAGTTATCACAGAGAAAGGAGCCTCCCTTCATGAAATGCCTACTTGAGATCCAGCTGTAAGACATTTTCTAAGGTAGTCCTGGGTTCTATAAGAAAGCAAGCTGAGCAAGCCAGGGGAAGCAAGCCAGTAAGTAACATCCCTCCATGGCCTCTGCATCAGCTTCCTGATCTGTCCTGACTTCCTTTGGTGATGAACAGCAATGTGGAAGTGTAAGCTGAATAAACCCTTTCGTCCTCAACTTTCTTCTTGGTCATGGTGTTTTGTGCAGGAATAGAAACACTGACTAAGACACATGCCCATCCAAGCCCTTCTCTTTTTAAAAAATAACCCACTGAATCCAACTTGTGCTGCCTAAATACTCACAGGTGTGAGGCCATCCACTGTCATGTGCTTGAACTACCAGGGACCACATCCTTAAAGAAAATTGACTCTCCTGTAAGCCATCAATCACCAGTACCTCATTTAGGGGCAGGAGTCTTGAGCACTTCCCTGTCCTATGCTATAATGTTGACTGCTGTGAACATCTGCAGTAGCCACAGCTGCTATGGGTACATGACTATAACAGTCCTGTATGTCCAGAAGGCATGGATTTAATCTGGTCCTCCCTGTCTCTGTCTGTTACAGTTTCTCCACCTCATCTTCCCAGATGATAATTCAGGATTCAGAGGATGTAGATATCCCAATTAGAGATGAGCACACTCTCTCGCTCTTCATGCTGACCAGTTGTGTGTTTCTATGACACTTGCTATCTATTGCAAAAAAAAGAAGTGTGGGGCAGTGAGCTATGAGAAAAGGCCAGATGCCTGGTAGAAGAGCTTGAGAACCCCAGCACCCTGGATAAAACCACTGGGACAGAAGAGGACCACTAGGCCTCTGGCTCTCTCAGCTTTAGCCCTCCACAGTTCTCCCACAGAGAGGCCCATGGTCATTGATCACGTAGGAGTAGCACCATCATGCAGATGAGGCATTCCCAAGCTCTCAGACCAAGCCAATAGGGGTTTCCTGCTTCCAGACCTTAACCCACCCCAAAACTGTATACATGGGCCAAACTCAGAAGTAAAGGTTGCGAGATTCTTCCTGTTGTCTGAGAGCTTCTGTCGAGGTACCTCCCCTCTTCGACAGCCTCACCGGGGCACTTCAAAGAGCTGTAACACTTTTCCCCTCTCCACCACCCCTGAGATTCTAGCAAGTTGTCCTACCTACACACGTGCGCGTGTGTGCGCGCACACACACACACACACACACACTAAATGAATATAGTTTAAATTTCTCAATAAAAAAAAATGTATTGTATATGTGATAGCTATTCTTGGTTGTCAACTTGATTACATCTAGAATTAACTAAAACCCAAGTGGCTGAGTACACCTGTGAGGGATTTTTCTTGAAATGAGAAGACCTACCTTTAATCTGGATCTTTTGAGGTGGGAAGATCCACCTTAAATCCAGGCCACACCTTCTGGTGGTAGCCTATATAAAAGACAGGAATGAAGGAAGCTCTTGTTCTTTGCCTGATTGCCCTGACTCTAACTGGCAAGTTCATTCCTTCATTGGCATTAGAGACAACCTTTTTGGGATTCTAGTATATACTAAAGAGCAGCTGAGACATCCAGCCTCATAGACTGAACAATTGCTAAATTCTTGGACTTTCCCATTGTTGATAGCCATTGTTGGGCTAATTAGACCACAGTCTGTAAGCCACTCTAATGAGTACATATACAACATATACATCATATACATGTGGATTCATTATATCTATCAGTTCTGTACATTCTATCAGCTCTAAGCCTCTAGAGAATCCTGACTAATACAGTATGTATAATAATGTTTCCTTGGTCTTCCCCTTGAAGAAAAGAAAAGAAGAGAGAAGAAAAGAAAACAAAAGAAAGAAAAGGAAAACAAGAAAAATCGTTTGTTAGGAGAAATGTGGAGATGGTATTTAAGGGATAAAAAGCCCCAGTTAGGCAGTAATGAAGTTGATATTTTCATTTTGGGGGCCTGGTTGATTTGTTTGCAGTGAGGTAAGTCTTGCTTCACATCCCACGGAGGCCTCATTATATAACAGATTCTCCTCAGACTCATATCAGTCTTCCTGTCTCAGCCTCTTATGACAGGAGTACAGAAATGTACCAGTGTCCAATCTAATTAAAAAAATGCTATTTGTTGTCCAGCACAGGAAATGCTGCTATTCTTATGAGTGTGAATGTTCATTCATCTTTTCCTAAGATAGCTGCAATGTGCATTTGTGTGGGGTTGGTGATGCCAACAGCTGTCACTCATACCCAGCTCCTGTGGCATACAGGTTGTTCCTTCCCAGTGCAAGACAGCTTCCGCCCTAGGTCTCCTTGTGTCTCCTTATGTACTCTGAGTAATGTTATAAATACCAATGTGGAAAGGTCAGTTGAGAAAAAGACACTAAGTAAAAACATTTATTTTTTAATTGGGGTGAACTTTTTCTAAAAGCAACATTAGTGAGTAGTAAGTATAAATCTATTTTCCTTGGTAAATATTACTACATGTGATGACCTATTTTCTTTCCTTCAGAGAAAAAGAAAAGCTTATTTAATGATGAAAACAAATCTAAATGACAGAAATGAAACACCTTTGCATCTGTATCCTTCTTCAGTGAAACACCCTGGCATCTGTATCCTTCTTCAATCCAGAGTGTAGTTGCCATATGTCATTTATGTCAAACAAATCTACTGTTTTATTAAAGTCACCATATATACTTATGTTATATTCCCAAAATACTCAAATCGTATGAGTGGCAGTTTGGTAAGTAACCAATACTCTAAAGTACTGTGTTCAGGAAATTAGCAGGAGACATTCCAACAGACTTTGTAGAAGATGCCACAGCCAACTTGAGGGCAATACCAGTGTTCAAAGTATGTCTAAGAAAAGCTAGACTAATGTAGTCAGACTTACGAAATGTGTTTTTGACTTAGGACTACTTTGCTGAATTGTGACCTCATCATAAAGGGGCAACTAAATATACTGAGAGTTCTTGTCTAAAAATCTATAAATGCAAGTCAGTAGTATGGAAACAAATATTTAAATGAAGAAACAATACATGGCTTATAAGCACTAAGAAAAGATACTCAATATCACTAGTTATTGGGAAAATGCACAAGAAAAAACTTTAAAAATGGTATTGCACCCCTATTAAAATGGCTAAAACGTTCCAATTTGACAGCCAAGGATGGTGACTAGCCGGAAATTCACAGGTTGCTTAGGAATGAAAAAACCGCACAGTCACTTAACACAAGTGACATGTCCTTAAAAAGTTAAATACACAATTTCTATGCTGACCACAACCTCATCTCTAGTAATTGACTAAGAGAAATAAAAATGAATATTCATAGACCAATACAAAGTCCATGGTGTCTTTGCTCACAGCATCTAAAATTAAGAAATAAAAATGTGAAATGGAGAACTGAGGAGCGATGGAAGAGAATGCTACTTAGCAGCATCACCACATGAATTGTTGATGTCTTAATGCAAATCCCCAAAGAGCTTATGCTAATGAAGATCACTGACGAAAACCACACTTCACTGATGACAGCCACAAGCAGGGAGGGCTCCAGTGTCAGAGAGCCCATCAGCGTTGCAAGGAAGCGCTATCTACAAAGAGCAGCAAAGAGCTCTGGGGATGCTGGGAAGTTTTTGTCCTGCTTATGTGTACGCTTGTCTAAATTCACTGAAGTGATTCAAAGAATAATTTGCTCTGCCTGAAAATCGTACATTAAATGTCACTTTCTAAAACAAATAACTTTGGCGGTGAAAGACAAACTCTGAATAAGTGTTTAAGCTTAAAAAACAAAACTCAAAGAATCACTGGGCCTGATCAGCCCAGGGCTCTGCAGCCGCTACCCTGCTGAGCTTGCAAAGCCTCAGTGTCTGCCTTGAGAACACTGGGGGGGGGGGGGGGCCCAGAGGGGAGCAGTAAGAAACCATGGTGTTCCATACAACTTTCTATACCCTAAAGGAAAGTTTCTTGAGGCCTATACATAAAATATCCTAGTTAGATATCACTAGTAATTACTCTAAATTCTACTAATTATAAAAATTTTACAAGTTATACTAAAAATTTTTGTATTTTATAATAACGGGCTCTAATTTCCTTCTGTGGCTGTGATTTAAAAAAAAAATCCTCCTAAAATGAATACTTCCTGTAACCAGGCAGGATTGCCAGTGGAGGGATAAGGACAGCAACCCACCCACAAAGCCTTTGACCCAAAATGTGTCCTGCTTACAAGATGTACAAGGACAAAGACAGAGCAGAAACCCATCCCGTGGGCAAAAGCCAATCCCTGACATTATTAATGATACTCTGTTATGTTTGCAGACAGGATCCTAGCATAACTGTCCTCTAAGAGGCTCCACCCAGCAGCCAGTGGAAAGAGATACAGAGACTCACACCCAAACAGTAGAGCTCAGAGAGTTGGGGGAAAGATTGAGGGAACTGAGGAGGACAGGGACTTTGCAGGAATACCAACAGAGTCAACTAACCTGAACCCTTACGGGCTCCTATAGACTGAATCACCAACCAAAAAGCACAGGCTGGACCTAGGTCCCCTGCACATAGGTAGCTGATGAGCAGCTTGGTCTTCATGGCAGGTCCCCCAAACAACTAGAACAGGAGCCTTGAGTTTCTTGCCCGCCTACCTGCCTGCCTGTCTGCCTGTGGATCCCAGGTCCTTAAATGGACAGCCTTGTCTGGCTTCGGTGGGAGAGGATGTGCCTAGTCCTGTAGCAACTTGATGTGCAGGGGTATTGACTTCCAGATGGGGGGACTTCCCCTTCTCTCTCTCTCTCTCTCTCTTTTTTTTTTTTTTTTTTTGGTTTTTCGAGACAGGGTTTCTCTGTGTAGCCCTGGCTGTCCTGGAACTCACTCTGTAGACCAGGCTAGCCTCGAACACTCGAACTCAGAAATCCGGGCTTCCCCTTCTCAAAAGAAGAGAAGGGAGAATGGGGAGTACTGGGAGGAGATGAGGGGCTAATATTGGGTTATAAAGGGAGTAAATAAATAAATTTAATTTTAAAAATCCTGATAAAAATCACCTTGGGGGGAAGAAGGGATTTATTTTATAGTTTGCCATTAAGGGAAGATAGCCAACATTTCAAATAAATAATAAGCCTAAAAGTTGCCAAATGTGAATGTCAACATTAATCTAACAGCTGGAATAATGTTAGCAAACCGTGAGCAGATCAAGTTGATATATCAAAGGCTCTGTCATAATTATGGAAAAATCAGGGCTGTACAAAGTAGCACATGGCTTTAAAACCAGCACTCAGGGGCCAGAGGCAGGATAAGCTTTGTGAGTTTGAGGTTAACAAGAACTACATAGTGAGCTCCAGGACAGCCTGGGTTACATAGTGAAATCCTGTCTCAAAAATTAAAAATAAAATTAAAAAGTCATTATAGTAGTGTTATTAAGAACCCTTGTGGTTCTACCAGAGGGCACATCTGGTTCTCATCACCCTGTAACTGCAGCCTCAGGAGACCTGTCACCCTTCTGGCCTCTTCCTGCACCTTCATGCATGTGACAAACACAGACACATAAATAAAAACATTTATTTAAAAAAAAATGTATATAATAGGGTTAGTTGGTTCTCTGGAGTCTAACTTCTTGAGTTCGTTGCATATATTGGATATTAGCCCTCTATCAGATGCAGGATTGGTAAAGATCTTTTTCCAATCTGTTGGTTGCCATTTTGTCCTATTGACAGTGTCCTTTGCCTTACAGAAGCTTTGCAATTTTATGAAGTCCCATTTGTCGATTCTTGATCTTAGAACCAATGATAATTGGTGTTCTGTTCAGGAAATTTTCTCCTGTGCCCATGTGTTCAAGGCTTTCCCCCATTTTCTCTTCTATTAGATTCAGTGTATCTGGTTTTATGTGGAGGTCCTTGATTCACATGGACTTGAGCTTTGTACAAGGAGATAAAAATGGATCAGTTTGCATTCTTCTACATGTTGACTGCCAGTTGAATCAGCACCATTTGTTGAAGATGCTGTCTCTTTTCCACTGGATGGTTTTAGCTTCTCCTGAGAGTCTCTGCCAGAGCCTGGCAAATACAGAGGCAGATGCTTGCCACCAACCATTGGATTGAGCACAGGGTCCCCAGTGGAGGAGTTGGAGAAGGGACTGAAAGAGCTGAGGGATTTGCAGCCCCATGTGGGGAGCAACAGTGTCAATGGGCCAGACCCCCCAGAGCTCCCTGGGTCTGGACCACCAACAAAGAATACACATAGAGAGACCCATGGCTCTGGCTGTGTATGTGGCAGAGGAGTGGCCCTTGGTCTTATGGAGGTTCAATGCCCCAGCGTAAGGGAATGCCAGGGCAGGAAGGTGAGAGTGGGTGGGTGGGTGGGCGTGGGGGAGCACCCTCATAGAGGCAGGGGAGGGGGGATGGGAGAGAGGGTTTTCGGTGGGGAAACCTGGAGAGGGGATAACATTTGAAATGTAAATAAAGGAAATATCCGATAAAAGAAAAAAAATTTTAAAAAATGTATATAAAAGCAAAAGGAAGAATTCACAATTTGAAATAAATATGTGTTCAAAAGGCAGTAATAAAGATTTTTCAACTTGATTATAAATAATGAATGTTTGTATGGCTTCTTTAAACCAGCAGTGTGATGTTTCTATCTGTGATCTAATTAGAATAAATTGATTTGACTTTAAGAAAAAGATGTGACTTCCAGATATGAGACAGTTTCCTATGAGGTGTTTAAAATTTTAAATGAATTCAGAATAAATTTTTAAAATAAATTTTTAAAAACTGTAGGGAAGTATTTTTATTTGTGTATAGTGTGTGTGTGTGTGTGTGTGTGTGTGTGTGTGTGTATGTGTGTGTGTACTTGCTGTTTATATGTGTGAATAAGGAAGCACTCGTACCACAGTACACCCGTGTAAGTCAGAGGCCAACCTCGGGCCTAGGTCCTTGGCTTTCCCCCTTGTTTGAGGCAGGTTGTCTTGATGTTTGACTCTGGTTACACCAAGTTTGCTGCCTGGAGAGTTTCTGGGGAGTCTCCTGTGTCTGCCTCCCAGGGAAGCACTGTGTGTTAGTTACTTTTCTATTGTTGTGATAAACACCATGGCCAAGACAGTTTACAAAAGGAAGGGGGTTCCTCACCAAAATGGCTGCCTTAACCTGAACTGAACAACAACATGCCAAACCAAAGTGGACCAGGACAAAGAAAAGCCCATGAGGCCTCAGCATTACACAAGAACTCAGACAACTAAGGAACGCTGAGAGCCCAGAAAGGGATAAACAGTCTCCCCCAGGGAAGAGCATGACAACTGGTTATCCAGTACCCTTTCTGAAAACATACATACAAGAAACATTATACAGACTTAGGAATATATACATGCATGTAACAACAATTAATGAAAAATGAGACCATGAATTTGAAAAAGAAAAAGTATATGGGAGGGTTTGGATGGAAAAAAGGGGGAAATGACATTATAATCTCAATCTCTCTCTGTGATAAATATAGATGATATAGCTATGGATATAGATTATATAGATATAGATGGTATAGATATAGATAATATAGATAGAGCTAGATACAGATATAGATACAGATATAGATGTAGCTAGAAATACAGATGATATAGATATAAACATCTGTGTGTATATTTATAGGTGCTGATATATATATAATATATATATATTTTAAAAACTCATGCATCTGACATATTTTTGAAGTTTAATTTACTTTTAATTGTGTGTGTGTGTGTGTGTGTGTGTGTGTGTGTGTGTGTGTTTGCGCTCATGTGAATGCAGTGTCCAAGGAGGCCAGAACCAGTTTTTAGTTCCCTAGAGCTGGAGACAATGGTTATAAGCTAGCTGGTATAGGTGCTGGAATTGAGCTCTGGTTGTCTGGGTGAGAAGGAAGTTATGTTCTCTTACCCACTAAGCCATCTCTTTAGCCTTTCTGACAGTCTTTGATATGTGTACAGCATTGGGACACTCTTTAATAAAGTGTGCATATTTGATGGTAGAGCATAACCTAGACTCTCATTTTCATATCAAGTTATGGGAGAAGAAGATACATACTATGGGGTTCTTGTTCCTTTACAAAGGTGTCATTAGGTGTGATACAGAGTGTAGATTTCATGAAGTCTTGAAAGGTCAAATCCTTTGGTCTCTCCGTCTTAGAGAACCTGACCTAAGATTGAACTTGAGTTTACTAACAAACTGGCACCTAGCACCAGTTTCCACGTTATTCCCCAACAAATCTTCCAGGTTATAAGCCTGCCCCTGACTAACAACCACCAATCAGGAGGAAAACAGAAGTGAAGTTTGTGGTTTGGCTCCCAGCACCAGTCAATTATGTTAAAGGCCAAAATGGCCCCCCAATCAGATGTGTACCAGGCTAGATACCCCCCCTTGCCTCTATAAATGTTGACCTGAAACTGGGCTCAGGGCCCTCTCCCATTCTCCTGCATCAGAGACAGTGGTGTAGCCCAAGCTTGAGCTTGGATAAAGAGATCCTAATGTTATTGCACAGAATTTGGCTCCTTGATGGTCTTTTGGGGATTCACAAATACTTCAGGGCACAAAAGTCTCATATATATGAATATTTTAGATGAACTTGATTATGTATATTTTACATGGAGTAGCAATTTTTTACTAAGATTATAAACAAAGAAAGCCTACCATGAGTTGCTGATAACTTTTAGAGACATGGTAGTTCATGATAACGTATAGCTATAAAGTCCTTATGGTTGGAAAATCCAGTGCCCATGTGAGCAAATGGCCTTGATGTAGTACATACACATTTGAATGCTATAAAAAATATAGAATATGTCTTAAGCACAGTAAAAACAAAACGAAAAAAACAAACAAACAAAACAAAACGAGCTGGAGAACATTTTTTACAGGCTACAGAATGAGACTGTCCCTCTCAAAATTTAATCATGGAAATCCTCCTCCCAGAAGTGTTGGTGGGAGGAGGTGGAGCTATGGGAGGCTAGAACTTGAGGGTGAAGATTCAGAACGTACATCATTTGGAACTAGATCATTGCAGAGGTGATTAGTGAAGATGTAGTGTGGTGGGTGTTCCTTAAAAAGGTATAATCTGAGCTGGAGAGATGGCTCAGCGGTTAAGAGTACTGGCTGCTCTTCCAGAGGTCATGAGTTCAACTCTCAGGAACCACAACCGTCTGTAATGGGATCCAACACCTTCTTCTGATGTGTCTGAAAATAGCTACTGTGTGGTCACATACATAAAATAAAACAAAATAAAATAAAATGGTGTTATCTATAGCCTCTATATCACATACCCTCAAAGCTCAGGGATCATCGCAGGAGATAATAAAGGTTGTAAGAGCCAGAGGTTGTGGAAGACTGCTGTGAAACAGTGTTCTCATAGTCAAGGCGAGCCAGGTTGCACACATGAACACACAGAGGTTGTGGGTTCGTACACCTGCAGTTCAAATTCCAACACGGATAGGGGAGAGGCTCGTGGATTTCTCGTATAGCTGAACAGTTATTTGTGGCTGCTGGCTGCTGGAGGAATGAACTTCTATGTCCTTCAGGGATGTGGCCCCTGAGACGCTGTTATTGGTTACTTTAATGGGTTGAGAGGGACATGTGGTAGATCAGGCAGTAACTGGAGTGGAAAGGGTGGGGTACATTTGATCAAAACACATGTATGTACATAGTTCTTAAAGAAGAAATGAAATGTATCTTTTCTTTTTTTATAAACGGAGGGGAAATCTGGAAAACTATGTGCACTTGAGCAAAATGCCATGTATGGATGAGAGCAAAGATCCAGACTGTGGTTCTTTCTACGAGAATACCAAAGGCGGTGGCAGCTGGAGAAGAAGCCTGGGCATAGTCTCCTACACGGTATTAAGAAGGGGTGTTGGGGTTGGTTTTTTTTTTTTTTTTTTTTTAAGCTTCCTTATTGGGTTGTATTATCTGCTACTCTTCCAACTCTTATTCCATCCTAATCCCTTCCAAGCCCCTCACCCAATACTAAGAAGAAAAGAAAGAAAGTTAGAGGGGAAAGGGGCATAGTCTAAAAAGGTCTATGTCTTCTTTCTGATTAGGGACATCCGGTTCCTCAGGGCAGTCCGATCTTCGTCCTCAGGATAGCCAATTTCTTCTTCTCCTTGCTTTGCTCATGACCACTTGACAAACTGCAACAAGAAGATCTGTCAGTAGGGGGGCGGGGAGTGGCAGCTGATGGGGCAGGATGGGGGAGGATGGGGAGGGCAGCAACGGGGGCACAGTGGGGGGTGGCGCAGCAGCAGGCAGCAGTCACCACCACAGGCCCTCTCTGGGCTCTCCCATTTATATTCTCTCACGAGTCCCCAGAATGCCAAACATAAGCTATCTGCAGCCGGCAAAAATCACACCCCACTACAGCGTGAGACAATCATAGTGGACAATCTGAAGCAGCACCACATCCCAGACCTGTGTTTAAAACAAAAATATATTCACACAACATAGCTGGGTTTTCTAAGAAACCGAAGCTCCCTCTACAACCCATCTTGGATTCCCAGTTGTCTAAGATGGAGAAACAATAAACTTTCATGATTTAAGTTTCTCATTTGAGAGATTTAGCTGTGACTTAACTAACAAGTTAATCGAGTTTCTTTTTCTTATTTATGTTTTTTTATGTGAAAAACTGTGCATGGCACCAATAACTATAATCAGTGTAAAACATAACCATATTATTAAAAGGTTGAGTCATTTTATATAGACAAAACGATTTTCTCATATTTTAATGACTTTGAAAAGATTATGGAGACAGGCAGAAATATATTTCTAAATTACCATTTAGCTTTAAATTATGCTAATTTCCTGCAAATACTTTAAGGGAAAGCATAATAAACGAAATTGCTTCAACTGTAAAAGTATTATTTTACAAGTTACTAAAGAAGCCTCAAGATAACCCTTAAGATGTCATTTATGGAAGATGATTCATACCTCCAAGAGCTAAAATCTTGTATTTATAACTTATATAATTTCACTATATTTATCTCAGAAATTTTGTTATTTTAGGGTTTCCTTAATTTTCTACCTATGAATCTTTTGCTTTATTTTTACACATGCAAATAAAGTCACAAGAGGTACTGAGACTGTTATTAAAAATTTAAGTTACGCCAGGGATGTTTGAAAAAGAAACAAAGAAACACATATTATTCTTACTTAAGTGTGTGTGTGTGTATATATATATATATCATAT
>NW_021604684.1:4626268-4630973 GCF_004785775.1 Grammomys surdaster
ACATATTATGAATTAATTATATGTTTTTGTTCTATATATTATACATTATTTATTATTATATCATTTTCATATTTTATATATTTATTATATATTGTATTATATATTTATATATTATAGTATATAATATATTGTATGTAGTGTATAGTATGAAGTATATAATATATAGTATATATCACATATTAATTATATATCAAATACCATGTATTATTTATTATATACCATATGTCATATATTGATCATGTTTATATACTATATATTACATATTTATTATATAATGTGTATTGTGTATTTTATATTATACTATAAACATTATATATTATACATAATATTGTATACTATATATATATATATATAAAACTCTGTGTGTGTGTGTGTGTTTTAAATGAAGTTATGCTACCTGGGCTACCTGGGATGATAATGCTTCCCCCAAGAACTATTATCCATTTAAAAACAACAACAACAACAAAAAACCAGTGCCAGGCATAGAAAATCACCCTTCAAGTTGTTGGTCATGGAAGAAGAGACTCCTAAAATAACGCAGGCTATTGCCCTTGGTTGTCTCCTAGAACTTGGAGGTAAAACTCTATTGCTGAATACACCACACACTTTGAACACAGGACTTGGAGGAATCAGGCTGAAACTGACCTGGAAGCCTCCTCCTGTAGAACTAGACTCATAGTCCCTGGAGAAGCCATACAAGTTTCCAAAGAAGTAAAGCAATCAACAATGCGCCACATCTGTGACACCTAAAACCAAACACAGCATGCACACAAGGGTGTAGTAGTGGCACTTATACCTTAGCGGTAATCAAATGCTGACTAATTGAACTTAAGGCCCATAAAATAGGAGGAAACCCATGCCTGGAAGTGTGAGCCTACTAACCACCCACGGCTGTGGAGATCCTGGAAGGAAAGCTACTATTGCATCCTGTACATTTATCCTTATACCCAGACACTTCTGAAGTTCTCACACCTCATTAAAGAAGCTTCCTTTTGCAATTGATGGAAGCCATTATAGAAGTTCACAACTGGTCAAAATGCAGAGAACAACCATGTCCAGCCTCAACTGATACATCTACAACCCAACCTTCACACCTAAAACTCAGGAAACATGGGTAGAAGAGGGGCTGGAAAGATTAGAAGAGCCAGAGGATGAAGATTTCTACTGTGAAATAGCATCTTCTGTGTATGACCGGGAAGCTGCATCGTTGAAATCTCCCCAGTATGGTTGTCTAATCAAGACCTGTACAATGACAATACCAGTTGACATGCCAATGTGGATAGAGAAAACTTTATATGGGATGAAGAGCCAAGGCATTTAAGGGCTACTGAGAGAAAGAGAATCAATCTTCTCCAGTCACGAGCCCACTGATAGGAGGTCTAGAATCTCTGTTCAATGGGCCTGTATTGATACACTCAGCCTAACTCAGTTTTATATTTCTTCCACCATTATAACATACCCTAAAAAGCCATCTCACACATATTTCATAGACTTTTGCTTGAGTGAACTTTATTTTAAATCTCATTAAGCACTTTAATGGTACTTCCTTCCAGACCATACTTCCTACCTTGCTCTTTTGGCCCTTCTTAGTGTTAAGTTTAGTTACAGGTCTAAAGGCAATGATAGATGCTCCGGAGGGACGTCAGGATTGTCTTGTCTGTCTGACATATCCTTTAGGGAAAGTCATTTTCTAGTCTGCAGATGAAGCAGGATTAATTCCCTCAGGCAGGGACAGAGAAGGCAACACCACCAGGGGTGAGGGTGGGGTTGTATCCTCTGCCATGGATGAGAAGACTGTTTCCTCAACACCCTCACACTCCTGAGAGTCCTGCCACACATTGTCATCCCAAGTCACAGTTTCCCACTTTCCCCAACTAGCTCCCTCATTTTAACTGCTGACACCCTCAAGGCTAGGAATTGAACCTGTGTTGTAAGTCAGCTAATTGTGAAATGGTGGTGGGAGGGTTGGCTTTGATCCTCTGTAGCTCAAGTTGGAGAAAAGTTTCTCTTCCAAGACATACTTAGAAATCTTTAAATTGTCAGTTCTACCACTCAGCTTTGTTGATGCTGTTACTCTTTCTAATTATGTCAAAAGGATCTAACCAAGAGCCTTATTTTCCCACGTATGTTCAAAGGATTTATACATATAAGGTCACTACATTCTCAAACTAGGTAAATCAGGAGCATCATCAAATTAGGTCTGTCATTGCTCTTTAGTTCACTTCGGGGATATTCAGTGTTCTCCATGCTACCAAAGGAGTCTGTAGTCCACAGGTTTCATCCAGTTGGAGAACCAGCTCCAGATACTACCAAGGTCACCAGAGAAATTTATCCCTACAACTTTTCTCTAGAACCACTCCTGACACCACAATTTGTAATCAGCTGAGGTTCTCTAAGGGAAAAGGAACCAATAGAATGAACATATACATGAAGACAATTTGCTAAATAAGCTTACATTTAAAAACAAAAACAAAACAAAATCAGTGTCTTACACCTGAGAGCTGAGCACACAATAGTCCTTCAATGCCTGAGGCTGGGCTCTCAGCAGTCAGAGTACTTCCATTGTGGCTGGCTCACACTGGAGATGCCAACAACCCAGTACTTTCTCAGCCCACAGAACTGGGTTCCTCAGCAATCCCAATCTATGTCCAAAATCTGAAAGGTTCCCAGAGAACCACTGGTCCTTAGTCCATGATGGAACCCTGGACACATTGGTTCTGATATCTGAGACAGATGCAGAAGCAGTGGCAATAGGGGTAAGTCAGCATGGCTTAAAAATATAAAGGCAAGGGGACAAGTAGGAAAGCCACCTGAGGAAAGGGTATATACTCTTTCTTCTACTTTCTAGGTTGCTACCAAACGGTGCTGCCCACAGTAGGGTGAACCATCCTATATCAAGACAGTTCATCAGAAGGGCTCCCTCCTTGGGTGGATCGTGTTTGTGGCAAGCTGACATTGAAACCAATCATCTCATAAGCACTTTGAAAAGGAGTTTCTAATATTGTGTTGAAGCTGACTATAAAAAAGTTCCTGGCTGTTCTCTGCATGTTGTTTTAGTGCTTCTAAAAGATGCAAGACTAGGGCTGTATAATGACAGAAGTTCATCACTTAAAATAAAAGTCAGGACTGACTACAGTACTGTAGAAATGAAAGAATTGATTCAAATGGCTGTTTATTCTGATTTTATATATACAGAGAATAAATCCCAAACCATGCTTACATAATCATTTCATAAATAACAGATCAGTATGGACCTGAGCATAGTGACACATGTCATTCCAGCATCCGGGTGATGGAAGCATGAGGGAAACAACTTCGAGGCCATCCTGGACTGTATTATAAGAACTTGTTTCAAAAAAACCCCAGATAGATAGATAGATAGATAGATAGATAGATAGATAGATAGATAGATAGATGATAGGTAGATAGACAGATAGATAATGAGTGAATTGGAAAAAACAGCTACCATAATTTTATACTAAATCCAGAAACTCATCTAACTTAAAAATAAAAGTTTGTTAGTACAGTGGTATATGCCTTTAATCCCAGAATTCAGGAGGCAGAGGCAAGCAGATCTCTATTAAGTCAAAGCAAGCCTGGTCTATATGGTGAGTTCCAGGGCACCCAGAGCTACACAATGAGGAAAAAAAATGAAAGTTACTTAATATGTCAGACTCTGTCTTACAGAGATAGACAGTGACTTCTGCACATAAGTCAATGATAAACACTACACTTGATTCAAATGTGTGTGGACGGGGGGAGGGGGTCATGAAGTTCCACCCTGATCTGAGAATCTATCAGTAATTGATGGCTACCAGGGAGAAGGGCTGAGAAACTGCCCAAGCTCCAGTAGACAGTCCCACACCTAGTGGCAGCACTACATGGAGTCCATTGGATGTGAGAGAAAGAGAGAGGGAGAGAGAGAGGGAGAGGAGAGAGGAAAAGAGAGAGAGAGGGAGGGAGAGAAAGCACATAAAACATAAAGCTGGAAGGAAAAGTGGTAAGGGAATAAGAATCAGAGGAGAAGGAATTTAATTAAATGCATTATATATGTGCATGAATATTAAATAAGATATTTTTAAATAAATGGCTTCAAAACTGTTACAATTTAAAGAAATATTCTGACATAATAGATACTTTTTCCTGTTTCTTTCTTTAGCAATGCAGACTCCTAAAACTAAGCATGTGTCAATCTATAAAAACGCATATTAAGTAAAATAGTTTAGAAGAGTGTAAAATGAAAATTATTCACACAATGCACATTCACTTGCTTGGATGTGTTTGAGATCTCTGGGTTGGCCTCTAAGACTCTCAGGAGAGAACTAAACATGAGTGAGTCCTGGGAGAAGCAAAGCCTTCTGTGGGACATCTTCCATTCACTTTGCTATTTTATAATGAATCATGTAGCTTGTTCAAAGGTTCAATGAATTGAAATAATTCTAAAATTACATCCAGAGAAACATGATTGTCCTGAAAATTCAAACATGGGAAATGTCTGCATTCTTCCCGGACCTTATTTGGAAACACTGTGACAAAATAGATAGATGCAGGTGTCTCTCAGAGAGCTTGGAAAATTCTTTTGAAACAAAACACACACATACATGCACACACGCACATATACATGCATGCACACACATATGCACACACACACAGACATACACACACATGCACACACATATGCACACACACAGACATGCACACACAT
>NW_021604684.1:4630983-4673134 GCF_004785775.1 Grammomys surdaster
TTGGTTTAATCAGTCACATTAGGCCACTCATATGGAGACAGGTATGGCGCTCCCCATTGGACCCTGAGTAAATCCCATCACTGAACACAATGACTTCCTCCCCGGAAGATGCCCTTCACTGCCTTAACTCCTCTATCTGTGAATGAATGTTTACTAGCTCTGTCTTGGGAAGGAAGGCTATATGCAGGCAACAACAGCTGTGGTGAGTCCAGGAGAGCTGTGGCCATGTGGTGCCCACAAGACAGCTTTTCAGAGCCTCCTCCCCAATTCCTGGCTTTTGCATTCCTTCTGGCTGCTGTATTATCTCGTGTTTAATTCATGCGTGATGTAGTGAGCTTCTGCATTCCGTCCACCTTTTTGGCTGGTGTGAATGGAGCCACTATAAACATTTGCATATAAATTTTAGATGGAGCACCTGTTTTTAATATTGTCTAGGATAATACTGTCTAGGAAGTGGGATGACTGAATCATGTCATAACTCTAGGTTCAGAACTTTGAGAAATCAACAGTTTTCCATATTTCCACCCTATTACTTTCCCAGTGGCAATGTGCACAGATACCCCTTATCCCACTCATCCCTGTTGTGTCATTATTACACCAGTTTAAATGGAAGAATGTGTTGGCTGCTTTCCTAGTCACTGTGACAGGATACTTTGAAGGTTAGCAAAGGAAGTACTGATTGAGTGCAGTCCTATGTGAATGTACATATCCTGACATGAGCACAGCCATGTTGAGAATTTCCAAAGTCTTAAGTCCCAATGGACTTAAGTATACATATGGTCCAGGCTGAAGATGGGTACCTTGGGAATCTGACTAAGAGTGTCTTTGAATGATTGAACAATGTGTGCAGACTAGAAACTGTGGTTTCTGTCCCCCACCCGCTCCGGATGTTACAGCCTGACCCTGCTAGCCTTCTGAGACTAGCTAACCACACCCCCTGGGCTCTACCTAATAAACATGCTAGGTTCAGGGTTGCAGAGTTGGCAGTAGCAGAATCCCATCTGATCTCAGCTTCCTTGTTCTCTTGTCTCTGTGCCTCTCTTTTCTTCATCCCCTCACCTCTAGCCACAGTTGACTTCAGCTCTCAGTTTAAGACAGGACATGGGCAATATGAGCAAAGGGCATAAAAATGTAGCATGAGGCAGAAAGCCATGCTGAATCCAATCATAACCCACAAAAAAGAGAATATTCATACTGAGCTTGCTTCTTTATATTCAGCATTATACCCTAGACCATGGGAAGGTGACATGCATGTTTGAAGTAGGTCTTTCTTCCTCAGTTAAGCCTCTCTGGAAATACAGTCACATGCAGGTCCAGAAACATGTCTCCTCTATAACTCCAAATCCAGTCATGCTAACTATGAAGAATAACCACAGGTGCACCTTAGTGTAGCCTGGATTTGCATTTCCTCAGTAACAACAGAGAGCTCACATTCACACACTCCTGGATATTGGCACATATTCTTTTAGGAAAATGTGTATCTGAGCCTTTAGCCCATTTTTTTACTACGTTGTTTTGTTTATTTTTTATTGGAGTTTATACTGAATATCTGAGCATTATTGAATGTATTACTTTAAAGGTCTGGTCACACAACAGCAGTGGTTTGGGAGGGGGCCAGAGACAGACAGATCTTGGAGGCTTTGGTTTTGTTCATTGGTTTGCTTTATGGTTTTGGGGTTTGTTGTTTTGTTTTGTTGAAGCAGTTTGTCATGTAGCTTAGGCTGGCCTTGAACTTCCAGTCCTCTTTCCCCAGCTCTGACCTTCTGGGATTACAGGCAGACATTCAACAAGCTCAGCTCCTGTTTTCTTGATCCTGTCCTTTCATACACAGTGGATTTTAATTGTGATCAAGTTTTGGTCTGTCTATTCTTGTTCATTATGATGATCTAATGACATCACTTAAGTCTACCATGCGATCTGAGGTCATGAAACTTCATTCATACTGATTTTCTTCTAAGAAAATGACAGTTTCAGCATTTGCATTTTGCTTTTTGATCCAATTTAAGTTAATTGTATATTGTATGAAGTAAGAATCTAGATTTATTATTTTATGTGCAGGCAGATATTCAGTTATTTAAACTTTGGTTTAATTATGAAAGGTCAAGAAGCCTTTTCCAGCTGGAACCATAGAGGCTGTTCCAGAGAAGAAAAAGAAGGTTGCCGGTGTGCCAGAAACCCATAAGAAAAAGGTTCCGGCTGTGCCAAAAACTCTTAAGAAAAAGCGAAGGAATTTCGCAGAGTTGAAGGTGAAGCGTCTGAGGAAGACGTTTGCCCTGAAGACACTCCGAAAGGCAAGGAGGAAGCTCATCTATGAGAAGGCAAAGCACTATCACAAGGAGTACAGGCAGATGTACCGGAATGAGATTCGGATGGCCCGGATGGCAAGGAAAGCTGGGAACTTCTATGTGCCTGCAGAACCAAAATTGGCGTTTGTCATCAGAATCCGAGGCATCAATGGAATAAGCCCAAAGGTCCGCAAGGTATTGCAGCTTCTTCGCCTTTGACAGATCTTCAATGGGACCTTTGTTAAGCTCAACAAGGCTTCCATTAACATGCTGAGGATTGTGGAACCGTACATTGCATGGGGGTACCCCAACCTGAAGTCAGTAAATGAGCTCATCTACAAGCGAGGCTATGGCAAAATCAGTAAGAAGCGGATTGCCTTGACGGAGAATTCCTTGATTGCTCGGTCTCTTGGTAAATTTGGCATCATCTGCATGGAGGATCTAATTCATGAGATCTATACAGTTGGGAAACGCTTCAAGGAAGCAAGTAACTTCCTGTGGCCTTTCAAATTATCTTCCCCACGAGGTGGAATGAAGAAGAAGACAACTCACTTTGTAGAAGGTGGAGACGCTGGCAACAGGGAAGACCAGATTATTAGACAGATGAACTAAGGTGTTGCCCATGGTATTTTTATAATCATGTCAGTTAACAAACAGTCACAGCTTGGAAAAAAAAAAGAAAAGAAAAGAAAGGTCAAGAGACTGGGAAGACTGCTCAGTGGGTAAAGAAAGGACCTGAGTTTGTATCTGCAGCACAGACCTTCAAGCCCCGATCATGGCAACAGTGAGTTGGAAGGGGCCAGAGCCAGACAGACTCTGGAGGCTTGATGGCCAGCCAGTCTTGCTAAAAATGGGTAAGCTTCAGATCCAGTGATAAATCTTGTCTCAAAAAGTAGCATGAGGAGCAGCAGGGGGAGGATCTAACTGCAACCTCAGGCCTCCACACGCACAGGCTTGAAACAGAGCACACAGATGGCGGAGGGAGGAGCAGTGGAGAGAGGTGGGAGGAGGAGAAGAGGGAGGAAGAGGGGAGGAAGGGAAAAAGGAAGAGAAAGAGGAGGAAGAGGAAGAAGAAAGAGAAGAAGGAGAAGGAGGAGAAAAGGAGGAGGAGGGAGAGGAGGAGAAGGAGAAGAAGGAGAAGAAGAAGAAACAACAACAACAGTAACAGCAACAACAAGAACATAAAACAACAACAGCAGCAGCAGCAGCAAGAAGCAGCTGAAAGCAGTGCTCATGTCTATGCCAGCACTTGGAAGGGGAGGCAAGATTACCACAAATTCTAGGCCAGCCTAGCCTAAGGCAAGACTCTCAGAACATCAAACGCACACAAGAATGGAAACCGATGTCAATATATACAATGTTTTTATTTATATTTTTATGAGTGTTATAATTTTAGAGGGCAAGTTTTTAAGATAATCTAGAATATGAAGTAAGTTAGACTAAAAGAAGAATACAATTTATACAAATCCATTTCATATTGGGCATCCATGTTTTTATTATTGTTAGCAGGCTGAAGAAAAGTTTCACAGCGTCTATGTGAGAACAGCTTCCAGTGGTCACATTGAGATTCCTGTGGAGCAGTCACACTGGAACTTACATAACATGTAACTTTAAAGGCAGTTTGATGGCATTTAGTTCAGTGGGAGAATAGCAACTCTGTGTCGCCGAAGTCACAATGACCTTGTTTACCTGCTCCGTGAATAACTCTTCAATGCAAACTAAATGTTTTAAATTGGGATTCGTTTCTTTAGAGAAGACATTCATTCCACTCCTTTAGAGTTCCTTCTGAACTGATGAGTCACAGGCCTGTGTCAAAACGAATCTCCTGTCCCACACATTGTCCGCCACATACACTATTGGAGACTGTCTTAAAGAGGAAATTCACTATTATTTGGCTTTCCAGTTACCATGACAATGTGATCTGATCATGATGTTAGCAATAGATGGCTTTGGGGGTTCTGATCATCTTTTTGGGGTGGGGAGGCAGGTTCTGTGATCTGTTTTCTAAGTCTCATACTGCACTAAGTTTGTGATTTGTAGTGCCAGAAACACCAACATGTATCACTTATTGGATGTGTTATTGTTTTATTAGAGTACATTTTCAAAGACAGTGAAAACAGCTTTAGTAGCAGGACAAGGCCACATCCTGAAATCCCTTGTTCTTCCACAGAGAGTGGACTGAGGTGGGGAAGAGCTCAGAGCTTGACCCATGCAAGCATGCCTGAGGTGCTACAGTGAGCTTGGAAAGTTCACTGTAGGATTGTCGCAGGTTCATTACCTAGCTCCTTTGTTCACATAAAAAATCTGTGCCTTTGTATATGATATTTAATTTTCTATGAGAATTATCCACTATATAGTTATAAGAAATCTAGGAGCTGGAGTGATGATTCAGCAGTTTAGAGCATTTGTTGCTCCAGGTTTGATTCCCAGCACCCATGTGCTGACTACTAACCATCTGCAACTCCAGTTTCAGAATATCCACACCCTCTACCATTAAATAGAACTAAAATTTAAGTGAACAGTGGAAGAGGCCTCCATGTCCCTACCTTCAGTTTGCCTCAAGATACCCGCCATGCCACTGAAGCAGCAGAGCCTGGGAGATCTCTAAAGAAGACTCATTGCTTTCTATCTGTCTCACTTTGTCTTCCAGCTACTCACAGACCATATCCAACAACAGCTCAAATTTCCCCAGATCTACTTAGGAAAGTATTAGCCAGCAACAGTCTGCCACAACCTTAGAGACCCAGGTGAGCATCAGCTAGCACCAGCCCACTACTGTGGTGCAGGGACAGCATTCAGTGACATTCATAGTCAGCGTATAAGTATGAAAATGCCTACTTGAGGATAGGCAGGCAGAAAAATACCTGAAATTCCCTGGTTCCACTGGGCATCCCAGAGACAAGGTAGATGTATATGAAAGAGGGCCAGCCCTCTAAGAGACAGGAATGGGAGTGTCAGGCTGTAGAAAGGCATCCTGGGGTGTTTGGCCACACTCCCAAAACCCAGAGACCTAACATGCAGTCTCATCTCCATTTAACCTGTATAGTCAGTCACGTAAGGCTCAGGTAGAGGGTGTGACTAACAGGCCTCTGCCTCGATCTAAAGGCTGGGAGGCATAGCTAACTAAGTTTTTCCCTCCCTAGCTCCTCTTCTTTCTCACTCCCCAACATAAGGGAGCTCCTCCTGGCCTTTGCCTGGGGAGTGCACATCATCTAGATACAACTATCATCATGGTCAATAAACTTTCATCTTGGATTCCACGTGTCTCCTGGAACTTTGGACTTTCTTGAGTAAGTGGGAAACCAGCATGTGGGGAAAAGCCTCTCCACTCTCCCACCGCAGCGGCCCACAGGACTCCCTCCTCCTTCAGCAGTGGTCCGCGGGACTCCCTTCCCTGCTGCTATGGTCTGTGCTGGGTCCCTGCGCTGCTGCTCCTGGGACCCTGCCGCAGCCACTGCGCATGGGTGGGCCCGAGCCGCCCTGCCCGCAGGCGAGTTCTAACCATCATGGGAATACTGGACATAGTTGGCTAGGATATAGGACATTTGTAGATACTGACTTCTCCCTCTTAAGCAATCAGAACACAACATTACAGTGGCCTGTTTCCTGATGGTTTGTCAGTTTGAGGGAACCTCAACTGAGAAAGTGACTCCATCAGATTGCTCTATAGGCAAGTCTGTAGCACATTAATCTTGGTCAATGATTGCTATGGGTGGGCCCAGCCCACTGTGGGCAGTGCCATCCTTGGTCAGGTGGCCCTGGATGGTATAAGAAAGCTGACTGAGCAAGTTATGAGGAGCAGGCCAATAGGCAGTTTTCTTCTACATTCTCTCCTTCAGTTCTTGCCTCCAGGTTTCTCCCCTGACTTCCCTCAGTGACAGAGTGAGACGAGATCCGAGAATTGATTGTAAATAGAGATAAACTCTTTCCTTGCCAAGTTTCTTTTGGTTGTGTTTTTTTCTTTTTCTTTTTTTCTTTTTCCTCTCTCCGGCCCCGCTCGCTCCGGCCTGGGTTGTGGTATTTTTATCACAGCAATAAAAACCCTAAGATTTCTAGGGTCCAGCTCAGACCTAAGCATCACCTTTTTGTTTGCAGACTAGCAACATAGGAAAGGACCAGGGTGGCCATGTTGGTAAAGGACAGTGGCTACTTGCCAATTAGTGCAATCTGATGCTGTAACACATAGTTAACATCAGGTTTCTCTGGAACGCAGTAAGTGTTTAACAAACATTAGTTGGGACATATTACTGTAATCAGAACATGGGTTGTTGTGCCCTCCACCCAGCCTTGAGCAGGCCAGAAAGACCTTGCTTACCACAATAGACCTAATAATAGGACCTAGGTGGAATTATCCACCTTGGCTGCACATACAATCTCCTACAGGAACTTAGAAGAATAGACTGTCCGCTGAGCTTGCCTTGAGACATCTCTGGGTGTAACAAAGGATGGGTTCCCCCACCCATCTCCGGCTGAAACAAGAATGGGTTCGGTGGGGCTTTCCCTTTAAATAGAAGAGCTGAATATTAAAATTTGAGTTTTGATCAGAATACTTTGACTTGGCTTCATGCTTCTTTTGCTTCTCTTACCTCTCTGTCTCCCTTTTTCATTTCCAGCCTCCCTTGCAGGTGAACCCAGTTCATCCTTAGCCACAGGCAACTACAGGTTGTATCATGAATGTGTTTTGCTTTCCTTTTGTTTTATGTAGTGTATTATACTATGTAACATTGCAGGGCATTGTCTGTGTTTCAACATTTGCTTTAAATTGTATCATTTTTTTTTAACTGGCAAGGTGAAGTACATAGTTACTGTCATCTCTTTCAATTATGGCTGACAAGGTTAAATGATTGATTCAAATGTGTATGGTTAAATGTAGTCATACCTGTTCATCCATGCATCAGTGTACCTTTTCATCCATCATCACAGCAGTAGAACATGAAGGTAGTGGGAAGCTACATATGTGGAGGCCTGGGGCAGGTGGAATGGAAAGCGTATGGTACTTGAAACATATATATATATATATATATATATATATATATATATATATACTGGATTAAGGAAGTGAAATCAATTCTAATAGAGAAAGAAAATTAGAGCTGGCAAGGTTCAATGGCCAAGGGGAATTAGGACTATTCATGATATTAGTAAAGATATATCAAAACTTCATAGCTGTTTTGGAAGTTAAATAGCGAATTTTTGTTAGAAAAATCAATTCTCAATTTTGTGTGGCATCCCAGTTAAATAACCAATGGCACAGTGCCATGTTAAATAAAGATTTCTTCCTGACTTTTACAATAGATTTTATTACTTAAATAAATTATGATTTGTCTCATAGAAGAACTCTCATTTCTGCATGGCCATGTTCACTAGACTATTTATAATTCTAAATACTAACAATTTTGATAGCAAATCAGCCTGAAAATGGGAAAGAATCACCATTAGTACAGATAAAGAGCTAAGTTCATGAGACAGAAAATCCTTGAGATTGTTGAGAAATGAATAAAGAAATCCCATGGGGGTGAAAAAAGACCACTAACAAGAACAATTCCTTTCCTGAGAAGGACATTACCCTACACTGAGGGCAAAGCAAGTCACTGGCATCCTGCTTTTCCCCAGTCTCCCAACCCTGTCCTCGCTCCATGTGAGAACATCAAAAGATTAGAAGCACAGAACTTTGATGAGGGGTCTGAGATATTAGTGAATGAGTTACATAGAAGATCCTTATGATGAAAGAAGAACCAGGAAGTCAAATATATCTCCTCAGTGCAATAAGAAATGAGCCATTTCTTGGAAATACAATTAGTATTATATGTAAGAAAAATATGCTTTTATCGAATGACTACAAACTGCGCTGTCTTTAAGAGACATTCATCCTTCATCATTCTTTCCTAGAAGCTCTTCCTTTGTTCTATATGGAGACTGGAATCTTGATCCACAAGGTGTGGGTAAGATTGCACCCCTGGAGAGCCCTGAACAACAATTACGATATCAAAGAACTCTCTTCCTCTCTCTACCAGATCCTTCTTCTTGCTTCCTGGGGCCAGGAGAATATAAATGATTTAAGGTCAGTCAGTTGAATGTACTTTCTCTCCCTTTCTGTGAGCCTTCAGAGGGGTGACACAGGTGGGAAAGGGGGTTAATCATATTTATTCAGTAGAAATACCTAGGTGAGATTATCTGTAAATTTAGGCAAAAAGGTTAGCAGAGGAGTTGGCAAGATTGCCCAGTGGGTAGAAGTTCTTCAGCACAGGCAGACCTGAAGGCCTAAGTATACACTCACTTTAAAGCAAAGAAGCCTGGAGCTGGAGAGAAGGCTCAATGGTTAAGAACCCTGAACATTCTTTTAGAAGACCCAGGTTTGATTCTTAGCATCCCAAGTGGTGGTGCATAACTATCTGTAACTCTAGTTCCAGGGGATCCAATGCCTTCTTCTGGCCTCTCCAGGCACCAGGTTTACAAATAGTGCATAGACACATATGCAGGTAAACATGCATACACATAAAAATGAAATCATACTTCAAAAAACAAAAACAAAAAAAGCCTAATACATCCTCAAACACATATTCTGGATTGATCTTAATCAAGGAGGACTCCTTCTGACATCATCACTGGGTAAAGAATCTGCATGGCCTTGAAGATAGCCTTCCCCTTTCTACCTCGTGAAACAAGAGCCCACTGCTTCGGCAGCAGGTAGAAATAATGTCTTCTCCAACATCACTTCAGTGCCAGTGATGAGACCTTACAGAATGCCTCTTACATGTGGAAGAGTATTCCAAAGAATGGGAACAAGTACTTCTGAGGCAGAATAGAGAAAGGTGGGAAAAGCCTAGAGCTAGCCCTGGAGAATGAAGGTACCACTGCCGTGAGTGCCAGTGCCCAAGAAGAGAAGCACATCTTCAAGCTTACTTTATTAGTTAAGGTGACAGCAAAGCAGAATCCCACCTAGAATACAGATCTGAGAGTTTGGTATCCAGCCTACTTTAGTTTGTGATCATCTAGCAGGACTTCCTGTTGCTATAGGGATGTCATGGCCCCATCATACATATTACTAGATATGACCACATATCTTCATACGTGCGGGGCTCTTTGCCTGATGGATTTTCAATCCCAATAGGACAGATGGACAGCCTCCCTTTCATGGGACAAGCAAGAAAGACATAGCCACTACCAAATGAACAACTCTGTCCTTTGGAATTGCTTTCAGTAATCATATATTTGGGGATTTGTTTCTCTTTGAGATCTTAGAAACTCTCAAAAGATAAGGATTTAAAGATTTGGTCTTAGAGCAAGCAACTATAGATTAAAGGAAGATGTAGGTCTAGATTTGTAGGAGTGAGGCCAAAGAAAACTGAAGGCTTCCTTTTTGTCTGGCCAATGAGGTAGAAACCCAGGAAGAGACTGAGATAGTTGGCCTAATAGATAATATGACATCCCCCACTTATTTCCATGGTGGCTCTCAGTGTTGGATGGGACAACTATAAGACTACAGAACCCAGCAAAGTAAAGAGTGGACAACGTGTAATATTTACAGGTCATGATTTAAAAAGAATCTCCTTAAACCACTGGGCTAGATACCAAACCCTCAGATCTTTATTCTAGGCAGGATTCTGCTTCCATAGATAGATAGATAGATAGATAGATAGATAGATAGATAGATAGATAGATAGATAGATACATACATACATACATACATACATATATGTAGATGATATAGATATAAATGTCTGCTAATCCACTCTCATTCTCATTATATATATATATATATATATATTCCACTCATATATAATAGTATATATATGCTATAATAACACACACACACACACACACACATATATATGTTATTAAAACCTAAACTGACTTATTCAGTTTCCTAATGACATCATGCCCTTATTACATTTGAGACCATATGATCCCTTCCACTGTCTTCTTATCCGAGCTAGTCCGTACTTGTCTGGACATATTTATTCTTACATATAATGTCCTCCTAAAGCAAAAGGGGCTCTCAGCCAGGTATTGCTAATGTGCTTTTCCCTCCTCTTGTCATGTAGTAATTCTATTTTCTGGGAAGGATGTTCTACTGTGCACTTAGAGAAATGCTCTTCTCTTGGGCTACAGGGCTGTTTTATTAGCTCTGATCTGATTTTCTCAATTGACTCATTTTTGAGCAGAATGCAATTTAGTCGAGCTTAGTGTTAGGATGCAGTAAGAAATCTCAAGTTTTCCTGCTTAGAGACACTTCTACTTCCCAATATAGATGCTCTGATGACTTCAAATCTCTGGGATCGTCCCAGCAAAATAAAAGTCCTTAACAAAATTGTCTTTCTTTTGTATGTACAGTCTCTGAATTGAAAGACACCACCTAACAAATTCTAATGGTGAAAAGAGTCTCCTTGGTGCTTGAGATTTGTCAATATGATGTCTATTCTAAGATCTGAATGGATAACATTTCTTTTTCTGAAAAGTTTGAAGTTTGATTGACAGCTTGGACATGAGTGGGCAGTTGGGAACTTGATAAAATATCATAGTGAATCATCCCTTAAAAAGAAAATAATAGCATGTTGTTGCCCTGTGTCACGGCGATCCTGCAGCTTTGGTTCTGCAGGACCGGCCCCTTCGCCCACTCCAGCAGTTCATAGGTAGGGTAGATGTTAGGGTGAACCAACTCAAAGACCTGGGTATGGACCTGGGTGGTAGCTGAGTTGGTCAGCCCACCAGCTCTCCAGCACTCGGTCTGGCTTTCCTGCACCCACACTATCAGGGGTAGCTCTACTGTGCTGCCCAGGCAAGGTACAGGCCTGCTTTCCCGTGTGCTATAGCCAGTGAGGGGTGATGACTGCTGGTCTACTCTCATGCCCTCAGGACCAGCTCACTGGAGCTACCCAGGCAAGGGGCAAGGTCAGTTCTCCCTCAATCACATCCTCAAGGTTAGCTCATCTGCAGCCCCTGAAACTGGGACCAGCTCTGCTGTGTTGCTCAGGTGAGGTATGGGGCCTCACTCTCCTGAGTGCTGCAGCTGGCTAGGGGCAGGGTCAGCACTGTGAAGCCCTTGGACATCAACATAGCCCCAGATAGCAGCCTAGACCAGGGATGTCTGCATTGCCTTTGGTAGTAGCATGGACCAGGGGCATCAACACAGCGCCGCCATCCCCCCTCCCCCCACTGCTGCAGGGTCATGGATCCAGACATGTCCTTTGGTGGCAGCATAGGCTAAGACCTCACCATGGTCTGTGGTGACAGAACAAGTTACTCACATGACTGTTCCTCACTACCCTCGAGTCTTCAGTTCTGCCTCTCTTCACTGTGCCCGCACAGTTCTGCTGCTTCTCTCCCGTTTCTCCACTACTTACTTGTTCATCTTGGTGGCACCCGGACCTCTGGGAGTCTTTTGCCTCACCCATGCCATGTGGTGGTAGATGGGAGTCATCTCAGGCATCCAAGAGGAGTCCCAGTGAAGATTCAGTACTGATAGTGTAGCAAGAGCCAGAGGCCTCAAACAAGACCCATGACTCACGGCAATGAACATTTACAAGTAAAGCTGTTTGGGCAAAGGGTGTGTCTGTGACACACCTCAATGTCCACATCAAGATTTTTGTTGTTGGTGGTGGTGGTATTGGTAACGGTGGTGATGGTGGTGATGGTGGTGGTGGTGGTGGTGGCAGTTTGATTTGGCTTGGCTTTATTTTTATATTTTTGTTTTTTGTTTTTGTTGTTGTTGTTTTCTTTTGGGAGAGAGGTTGCAAGAGCAGAGGGTGGGTGTGAAGATGGGAAGCTGAGTGGGATTGGGGAGCATTATGTGAAATTCACAAAGAATCAATAAAAAGTTTTTTTAAAACGTTGAAAAAGAAAAGAACAATGAAAGCCAAAGAAGCAGACAGGAGCTTCCCATGCAGCACAGGCTTGGTCTGCTTCTGTACCTGTTCCTCCTCTCCTCCAGTCCTTTCCTGGTGAGAGTCACAGAATGGCATGGACACCTTTGTGTGGTCAGGAGTGACGGGCAGGTTGGCTGAAGGTCCCTTCAACTTCTCTTAAAGGGCAACTGTGTCAAAAAAAAATAGTTCTAAAAGATAACCTCTTGAAATGTTTATTTTAAGAAGTTCGTAGGAAACGTTAAGATAGCCTCAGTGCATGCTTATTGATTTCTGGTCTCCATTTTGTTTTTAACAAATGGAGTGAACAATGAAATGCTTTCTATTTTTGTGGGTATATTTTTTCCCAAAACTTTCATATTGAATATGGAACTTACCTTTCTTAAACTAAGCTAAATGTACCGACTACCTTAGCCCTGCGTGCTGGTGTTGATAAAGGTAGTTTTAAAGGTTTTCTTAAAGCAACAAAGTGTAGACGTAGGGGTTGTTTAATTTAATTGTTTTAAAGAGATTTAAGATAATTTCTTAGTTAAGGTTACCATCTCTGTCATGAAACACCATGACCAAAGCAACTTGGGGAGGAAAGGTTTTATTTAGTTTACACATCCATAGTACTGTTCATCATTGAAGCAATTCAAGACAAGAACTCAAACAGGGCAGGAACTTGGAGACAGGAGCTGATATAGAGGCCATGGTGGGCACTGGCTTGCTCCCTATGTCTTGCTCAGTTTACTTTTTTAAAGAAACCAGGACCACTAGCCCAGGGATGGCAACACCCACAATGGGGCTGGGCCTTCCCACACCAGTCACCCTGCTGGATAGTTGTGTCAACTTGACACAAGCTAAAGTCATCTGAGAGGAAGGAACTTCAATGAAGAAAATGTCTCCATAAGATTTGATGTATGAAAGACTGTGGAGAGTTTTCTTAATTCATGATTGATGAGGGAGGGCTCAGTTCGTGGTGGGTGGTGCTGTTCCAGGTTGTTGGTCCTGGGTTCTGTAAGAGAGCATGCTGAGCAAGCCATGAGGAACAAGCCTGTAAGTAGCATCCCTCCATGGCCTCTGCATCAGCTCCTGCCTCCAGGTTCCTGCCATGTCTGAGCTCCTGTGCTGGCTTCCTTTGATAATGGAAAGCAATGTGGAAGTGTAAGTCAAACAAGCTCTTTGCTCCTCAACATGCTTTTTGGTCATGATGTTTTATCACAGCACTAGTCACCCTGGCTAAGACAGTCACTAGTAAAGAAAATGCCTAAGGCATGCGTACAGCCAGATCTTATGGAGACATCTCAGTTGAAGTTTCCTCCTCTCAGATGGCTCTAACTTGTGACAAGTTGACATAAAACTCTTCAGTACAGATGAACTTCCTAAAATGGAGCCAAAGAGAATCCTCCAGTATGACTCTGTACAGCAGGTGCCTTCTGCTCTGCTGCCAAGGGACTGAGTTCTTACGCTTCCAATCTACATTGTCAATTAGGCTAATGAAGACCTCATCAGTTCTATGAGATCACAGCATTCAAGAAAACTAGAAACATCGACTATCCCATCACAAAGCCATTTCTGGTCCTCTCGGGAAGCCAGCCTGGACAAAGAACAGCTTAGACGTGCTCTGTGTGGGAACCCGTACTTACAGACATTGACAGCTGCAAGGAAAGTGAGGACGATGGGAGAGCCCACTGATGAGGAGGCTTCCTGCTCCCTGGGAGAGCTTTGGCTAGAACTCAGCCTCCTTGATCCAAGCAATTGTCTACACGTACAGCCCGAAATGTAATTCTCATTCAGCTGCAGTATTATTTAATGTCATAGTAATAAGAACTATCATGTCACAGCTGCCCATCACTTATGATAGCATGGCTCAGTGCCTTCCTTGAGGGTTTCTTTGGAGATTCTAGCAGGAGAGCACAGCTGCTCTTTACTGATGACAGAATGGCCTTCCCCCACCAGCAAGGGTTGTCTTCATCAACTGAGCAATCAGTTTCGGGAAGACGATGCACAAGGAGTGGTGGAGGAAGGCCACACCCACTGGGGTCATCTAGAGCAGCTGAATGAAGCATGGTGATCAATGGGATGATAGATAAGGGTAGCCAGATCCTCTTTAAATCCCAGATCCTCCTTAAATCCCAATGTGCATTTCTGGAAAACCACATGCTCTGTGTGATGCTACCAGGCATTTATTATTTAAAACGTTAATCCAGAGGATATAATTCACTAATATTATTTCTGTAAGCAATGGTAAAAACACACTTCGTAGACACTCATATTCAGTGCTTCTTGCATGACCACACGAAGTACTATGACATGTCACCAAAAGCGTAATAATTACACTTATTTATCACACTTGATGTTACACACGGTAACATACAGAATCTTACATCTTGTGATGTATCCATATATTTCCTGTGGTAAATACTGTACTTTCAAAACTAACCTTAGGTCAACATGATGATGCACTGACTGTCCAGCATGAGGAGGCAGAGGCAGAAGGATCACAGCCAGTCAGCCTGTGTCACGTAGTGAGATTCTTTAGAGCAGGAAACGGACCTCAGTTGGTAACGGGCTTCTGTGCAAGCGTGGGGCTCTGGGCACAGCCTTCAGAACGCATTTGAAAAGTTCTGGGCATAGTGTTGCCTGCTCATATTTTCAGCCCTGGGGAAGCATAGACAGGTAAAACCAGGAGTCTTCCTGGCCGGCCAACTTAGCCTGCCAGCAGATTCCAAGACAACTGACAGGCCCTATCTCAAAAAGATCCTGTCTCAATAGGAGGGAAGGTACCTGAGGAATACCCAACATAAACTCCTGGCCTCCCTGTTGTGATGAATATTATTCTGTTGTTTTTTTTTTTTTTTACTCCACTTATAGTTCCCAAATAAAAGACACAGAAACCTTTAGAGTTATTAAGTCTTAAAACACTAGAGCTGGACAGATATCAATCCTTTATTCTAGTTTGTCTATTTCTCTGTCAATAACCCTGAGATATCACTAGCCAGATTCCACCTGGCTGTTCCTACCCACAACAGGCCAGCCCTCAGGGGCAGTGCTCATGATCCACCTACCTCATGGCTACTTCTTCCTTCTTCTCTCCTCTCCTTCCTCATGGTCCCTGCCTGACATCCCAAGCCTGGGACATTTGCTCCATCCCATCTCTTCTGCCCAGCCCATGCTGTAGGCATCTTTATTAACCAATCAGGGATAACTTGGGAGACAAGATTTACACAGTGAATGCTGATATATGTGAGGATCTCCTCATCTTGGAACAACCAGATCTTGGAATTCAGAATTAAGCATTTGAATATAAACATCATCAGACCAACCCTCTATACCACCACCAGCACCTCACACTCAAAATGTTTCCAGCCAATCTTGCAACACCTAACTGTAGTATTATTTGATATTTCTTTTTTTTAAATAAAATAATTATACTTTTTTCACGTTAAAAAATAAGAGTAAAGTGGGTTTTTTTTGAGAGCAATCAAACTTTTAATACCTTTATCAGAAATAGAATATAATGGTAATCACCAGGATCAATACAGTGGTAGTTGTCAGGGTACAATGACATTTGCAAATTATATAGGATATACAAGATTAATATCTCAGACCAATTGTCCTATCAAGCTTCCATGCTTCTTGACTACAAAGGAAATGTACAGAAAAGCACAAAGCAGCCTGAACATTTCTCTGCCTGAGGAAGGGCATTGGTGTCTCAGGAACTGGAAGGCACATTCACCTCAGGATCCATGGACTCTAACCTGAAAAACCTATGACAAATGCCTCTCAAGGCAGCTAGGTCAGGCCAACTCTATGGTTGCCTGCAAGGCACATCACTTGAGTGCAAATGCATATTACAGTTTAGTCATTCCCCTGTGTCCTTGATTACAAAGTGTTTCCTCCTCACATGTTTTAGGGAAATGTTGCTATGGATGATATTTCGAGTTTGAGAGAGAGAGAGAGAGAGAGAGAGAGAGAGAGAGAGAGAGAGAGAAGAGGGGGAGAGAGGGGAAAAGGGAGAGGGGGAAGGGGGAGAGGGGGAGAGGGAGAAGGAGAGAAGGGGAGAGGGAGAAGGAGGGAGAGGGGGAGAGAGAGAGACCAGGAGAGAGGGAGAGGGGAGAGGGAGGGAGAGAGGGGGAGAGAGAAAAAGGGGGGAGAGAGGGGGAGAGAGAGGGAGAGGGAGGGAGAGAGAGAGGAAGGGAGGGAGAGCAGGAGAGGGTGAGAAATAGAGGAATCTTGTTAGAATCTACATAACATAAGGAGACAAAGCCAGATCAATAGCTCCCCACCCCATCATTTCTGCACCTGATTCACCTGCAGGGAGAAGACTGAGCCATCCCCCTCTGCTTCATAGTTACTGCTGTTGTTTAGAGAGAGCTAAAATACTAAATTCACTCTTTCAAAAACTTTACACTACTCCCTGGTTCCGCATTTAGTCTCTGCTGCCCTCAGTAGCCACCTGCTGCTCTGTGAACTCTGTGCCTATATCTGTTCTCATTAAGGAAGAAGCAAGGAGACAGGATGCTCTGGACTCAGTCACAGCAGAGGTGAGCCAGCTGGTGCGGAAACCCTGTGCTGCCATTGCTCTGGACCACAAGTTGGCTCCGGTTGAACACAGCTCTCTGTAATGGTGCCCTCAAGGAGGATAAGACTGATGAACAGGGTGATAGAGACTGAATGTAAATGCAAGGAGATAAAATATTCAGGATTTTGTAAAGAAGAGGAGTGCTGCAGAGGAACTTGAAAGGGTATAAGTTTTCTGTCAAAGAAGATCTGAGAAAGAAATTGTTCGGTATCACTGTGGAATGGGGAACACTGGCAAGATCTCAGATCTAAGAGCCAGTTTGGGAGAAATTATGTATCAAAAGCATAGATTGCTTTTTGTTTGTTTGTTGTTTCTGAGAAAGAATTAGACAGACTTTGGGGATAAGAAATCTACATTCTGGCAAAAATGACTAACAGTGCCTCTTAAGATGACCAATTTTAAATTCATTTATTCCTGGGATAAAGAGTGATGCCATCCTGAACTAGGAAGCTGATGGCGTAGAATGAGATGTGCTCTTTTAATCCCTGAGTTGCTCCTGTATACACTGCAAGCTCTGTGTCCATCAGAACTGGAACAGTCTGCCCAGGAGGGATCCCACAGCCCACTCAGCTCAGGGCCCCTCCCCACTGTATGCCCTCACACACTCCAGAATGCATAAGCATGTGAATGATGCATGGTATTGGTTCAGAGATAGGCAGGAGGATCAATGGATTAGAATTAAAGACCCAGAAATGAACCCACACACCTATGGTCACTTGGTCTTTGACAAAGGAGCTAAAACTGTCCAGTGGAAAAAGGACAGCATTTTCAACAAATGATGCTGGTTCGTTCAACTGGAAGTTAGTATGTAGAAAAGTGCAAATCGATCCATTCTTCTCTCCTTGTACAAAGCTCAAGTCCAAGTGGATAAAGGACCTTCACATAAAACCAGATACACTGAAACTAATAGAAGAGAAGGTGGGGAAGACCCTCGAATACCTGGGCACAGGGGAAAAGTTCCTGAACAGAACACCAATGGCTTATGCTCTAAGATCAAGAATTGACAAATGGTACCTCATAAAATTGCAAAGCTTCTGTAAAGCAAAGGACACTGTTAATAGGACAAAACAGCAACCAACAGATTGGGACAAAGATCTAAACAAAGAATTCTCAACTGAGGAAACTCAAATGGCCGAGAAGTACCTAAAGAAATGTTCAGCATCCTTAGTCATCAGGGAAATGCAAATCAAAACAACCCTGAGATTCCACCTCACACTAGTCAGAATGGCTAAGATCAAAAACTCAGGTGATAGCAGATGCTGGCAAGGATGTGGAAAAAAAGGGAACACTCCTCCATTGTTGGTGGGACTGCAAACTGATACAACCACTCTGGAAATCAGTCTAGCGGTTCCTCAGAAAATTGGACACAGCATTACCTGAGGACCCAGCTATACCACTCCTGGCATATACCCAGAAGATGCTCCAACATATAACAAGGACACATGCTCCACTATGTTCATAGCAGCCTTATTTATAATAGCCAGAAGCTGGAAAGAACCCAGATGTCCTTCAACAGAGGAATAGATACAGAAAATGTGGTACATTTACACAATGGAATATTACTCAGCTATTAAAATGGTGAATTCATGAAATAGGCAAATGGATGGAACTACAATATATCATCCTGAGTGAGGTAACCCAGTCACAAAAGAACACACATGGTATGCACTCACTGATAAGTGGATATTAGCCCGGTGAAGGCTGGATGGCCTAGTGTAGCGGAATTTGAGGGCAGGGAGGTGGGAGTGAGTGGGTGAGTGGGGGCACATCCTCACAGAAGCAGGAGGAGGAGGAATGGGATAGGGGTTTCTGGGGGGATGGGAGTGGGGAAGGGGATAACATCTGAAATGTAAATAAAATATCCAATAAAAAATTAATTTCAAAAAATAATAAATAAACTTTCCCATAAATCACAAAAAAAGAAACAAAAAAATATCCAACATCCTTAGTCATTAGGGAAATTCAAATCAAAAACTCCTTTGAGATTAAACAAATGACACCTCATGCTGATGAGGATGTGAGGACAGGGGGACCACTTGTTCATTTCTGGTAGGAATGCAAACTTATACAGTTATGGAAACCAGAGTGGTGGTTCCTCAGGAAGCTGGGAATAGATATACCTCAAGATCCAGCTATTCACATCTTGGGTATAGACCCAAAGATCTCTCTATTCTACTACAGTTATTCTTTCTCATCCATGTTCATTGCTGCTCTATTCATGATAGCCAAATAGATAGTCATCAACTCAAGAATAGAAAATAAAAATGTAGTACACTTATACAATAATATAGTTAGCTAAAATATTCAGAAAGAATTGTTAAATTGGCAGGTAAATAGAGCTAGGAACAATTATCCTGAATGAGGTAACCCAGATCCAAAAAAGAAATACGGTATGTATGATATGTGAGTGTTAGTTTTTAAACCTTCAATGTATATCCTATAATCCATGTAACTATGGGGTTTGGGTCTGTAGTGAAGGACTAGAGAAGAGGATACCCCAAGAAAAGGAAAACAGAATATACAGTTATGAAAAGATTGGATGGTGGAGACTAGAACAGGAGAATCAAATGGAGAGGGGGATTAAAGAGGGTGGTAAGAGAGGGAATACAGGGAGATATAACTCATCTCAAGGGTGACTTCACAAGTCCTAAGGAAACCCACTTCTGGGTTTTAAGCTTCTTAAAATATGTACATATGTGAAAGACACCTAAACGGAACCACCAAAGACTAGTGTGGCAATTCCACTGCTAGATATCACTTACCAAGTCAAACGTCTAGGCTGGGAATGAATTACATCACCAAATGAACCTCATGGAAACCCCTAAGCAACTCAGGCTATTGCCAAGGCTATTGGTTGCTCCCCATAAGCTAATACTAAGGGATATTGCTAAAGACAACACTGACATATCTAATTGCACATGGAAAACTCAAGATGTTGCCTTACCAAGAGCCTTCATCTCTCCTGACTAGTATTCATGGCACTGAAAGGTACTCTGTGCGCTACCAGAGGAGAAAAGTAAACATAAACCCAGGTACAAACGCTGTGATCTACAGTGAAGCACTGCCTGTAAGATACGCTGAGGCACTAGTGGCATGAATGTGGGAGTAACCAACTACTCTGGTTTAAGGCTCACTCCAAGAGATGAAACCAATGCCAGTACTCCTCAAGTGGCTAAGAACTTGAGACTAGATAGAGGACCAAGGGGGAAACCAAATTCTACTGTTCTGCTAAAGGAACACAGAATAAATCGACTGCTAACAACATTCTGTTATATCCAGCGTCTCAACCATCCTATTGCAGTGAATAGGAACTAAGGCAGAGACCCACAACAGAACAATGTGCAAAAAGTCAGAGACTTTAGAGCTCTCGATCTTCATCAACCCACCTCCCTCAGGGCCCAGGGAGCTATGTGGAAGAAAGGACAGAAAGGTTGTTAATAACCAGAGAGTATGAATGACATTCCATTCCAGACACAGTGAGACTGAGGCACCTATGAGATTGTGGCAATATACCCAGGGGCTGCACAGGTTCAAGGCAGACAAGGTTACAGCTCTTAGAATGGAAGTAAACAGAATCTCCCATTCCTAAACAAGAAGCTTTCTCCTACTGGCAATTGTTTCAAAAAAAATTAGCTTTCTCTAATGGAGTCTACCTGGGTATATAATCCACTCTTTAGGGTAGGTCCCAAGCCCAACAGTAATTGGCAACACAAAACAAACTCAATGATATTTTTGTAAAATTTTAAAGTCTTGTGTTGCCACATGGTATTCACTCACTGATTATTGGATATTAGCCTAGAACCTTGAAATGCCCAAGATGCAACTCACAGGCCACATGAAGCCCATAAAGAAGGAAGACCAAGTGGGGGTGATTCGGTCCTTCTTAGAAGGAACAACAAATTACTCAAGGGAGCAAATATGGAGACAAAGTGAGGGACAGAAACTGAAGGAGGGGCCGTTTCAAGACCACTCCACCTGAGTATCTATCCCATCTGCAATCACCAAAGGTAGAGGCTGATGTGGAGTCTTAAATGGGAATCACTTTGACCAAATTGCAGATCATTTTCTTGGTTGCTGATTATTATAGGAGGGACCAGCCCAGTGTTATCAGTATCATCCCCAGGCAGGTGGGCCTGAGCTGCCTAAAAATTTTAGCTGAGCAAGCCAGAAAGAGCAAGCCAATAAGTAGCTTTCCTCAATAGTTTCTCCCATGGGTTTTTTTTCTTTCTTGGTTTTCTTCAATGAAAGACTGTAACCCACTAGGTGAAGCAAACCCTTTTCTCTTCAACTTGCTTTGATCCTGATGTTTCATCACAGTAACCGAAAATACCATAAATATAATATACTATGCTACATTTATGTTAATTTGGCCTCTCTGTTTCTTACAAAGGATTGCTTGCAAAGAAGCACTGCTAGCCTGTGACAGCCTGAGAACCACTATGTCTACTAAGGGGTTAACTGGTAGGTACCATATACAACTCAGACATGATGAATAGCAGTAAGATTCCTAACTGGGACAAGATGGAGCTGATCATTGTATTTTACCACTCTACTCTGGACTCAAAACTTAAAATTCTTGATTATTTTTACAATTTTCTGTTTAATTCATTATTCTGGAAGATAATATACAAGCTATCAGAAAAGAAGAGTAAGCAGCAGTCTCAACCAGCTACAAACTCTGTGACCTATAACAGTGACCTGCCCACAAGATATATTGGTGCAAAGTGACACAGATGTTATGAGAATAACCAACCAGTAACTAAACTGGATTTGAGGCTCACTCTGTGAGATGGAACCTGTACTTGACACTGTTAATGAGATCAAGACCCTGAGATTAGATGGTCATGGGCCCTACGGGAAAACCTGATACTAGTGTTCCTCCCAAGTGAATATGGCAATAAAATGACTCCTAGTCACACAGTGCTACACTTATAGATCAGTGTATCTCTCAGTCCTCATAAGTGAAGCTTCTTGTAGTAGATGGTAATAAACACAGGGATCCATATCTCCACAATTTGCAGAGTGTAAGAGATCTTGGAACATCTAACCCTAAGTGGGATGTCTTTATGAAAGACATCCTCTCCTTAGGGCTCAGACCTACTCACCAGAGGAGAAGAAAAGATTGTAAGAGCCAGTGGTGGTGGATGACTCCAAAGAAATAGTGTTTCACAGACACAACAGGGCTAATGTGTAGCATGTAGTCCCTATTACACAGCTTTAAGCTCCAGGCAGACCATGATACCAGCCCTGCCCAGGTTCCCTTGGATCTGCAGGTAAAACACACACACACACTATCTTATTTTTGATATGCTTTAGCTCAATGGCTGAGCTCTTCTAAGCCTTCCTTGGCTATCATGCCCTTCTTTTCACTCTCAGCTCAGCACCCTAAATCTGCTCTCAACTTTAGTTGGTCTCTAATCTCTGGCCTGTTCCCCCAGGCCTAGTCAGGGAAGCAGCCAATGGCCACTCCACCCTAGATGTCACAAGGTTGGTAGCTCTCTCTCCATCCAAAGCATGGTAAATCTTTTTCTCTTCCCTTGCCTCTGCTAACCTGTCTGTGGGAAAACTGGAAGTCCTGCATATTCTTCCCAGGTCACTGGCCACTAACATCTCTATTGATTGATCAAGAACCAATTGGGAATAGGACCTTCAGGGTTCACAGTCAGATTCCTGATCAGAGCATCAGAACTACTCCCTACACTGATACACATATGAACTCACAGAGACTGTGACAGCATGCCCAGGGCCTGCACAGGTTCAATACAGACAAAATCCCAGAATGGAGAAGGTGAAAGTCCTGCCCTATCTAAAAAGCCACTCACCACTGATAGCTTCTAGGAGAAGGAAAATGTTTGTTTGTTTGTTTTCTCCAATGCCTCAACACTTGGTTTCTCAACCATACTCTAGAGCAAGGCCCATGCTCAGGATTAATTAGCCAACACAAAACAGATTTCACATTTTTTGTATGCTTTTTGTTTGTTTTGTTTTGGTAGGGTTTGGGTTTTAGTTTTATTTGAAGGAGGCCCAGATACACCCCTGATAGGAGGAGAGAATCAAAATATAATGTATAAAAAATGTTAAATACAAAATATGTTTTAAGAAAGAATAGCACCCTAAAGGGCATAGGGCAGATGACATTGGCTAGAGTTATGCCCAAAACCCTTTCTTTCATATGGGATGGGCCAGATTTCAGAGGCAGGTTAAAATGTTTGGCATTCATTTCCCCAGCTTTTCCTCTAATAGAAGGGTAGCCCTTAGATGTCGTCATATGATAGGAGAGTTCTCTTGCTGCATATTCTCTGTAAGAGAGGGGTATCAAGCATGAAGAGGCCTCTTTGATTCCAACCCTACCTTTGCTGCTGCAGCCTATCATAAATCATCCTGAGGGTATATATGCAGACATCCCTACCATGATAGGGATGCCACAGTGCACAGGCATAAGTGGATTCTGTGTCATGACATATAAACCTCAGCCTGAGCACATAACCTTTGCATCCCTTGATATGTAGGAAGATGTTTCAGGCGTAGCTTGAAATGTGTTCATACCAATTGTTTTATTGCTTGTGGTGTGGAGCTTTCTAGAAGCTAATCCTACATGTTCAAGGATCTAAATTGCAGGTTTAAATACAAAAGGAGAAAACTCACTTTCTTCAAAGGAAAATATCATACAACTTCTTCTAGAGGAAAAAAAATCCACCCCACAAAGTGTCTAACAAGTATGATAATGTATCTGCCCATTATAATGGAAATGCATATTTTGACAAAGGCAGTGGCAAGTACAGCGGGAAGTACCATTCATGTTCATGAAAATGAAAGATTAATGGTTCTGAGGAATCAGAGCTAAAATACAACAAATTAATAATCTTCACATGTCTGCTTTTAGGCTTCTTCAGATAAAACGAAACCAAGAAACTTCTCATGTTAGAATTGGTTAGGATTTACAAACAAACTTCTCTCATAAGCCTTAACTTGAGTCTTAAGGCTAAGTGAGTTTGTTGATTTGCTCTTAAAAGTTTCCTGAGACAGTTCCTTGGAGTAATGGATGAGATAGACTCTTGTAATGATGCCTTATATGTAGTGGAAAATGCAAGTGTTATACCAGAAATAAAATAAACATAGAAAGACATCGATTAGATGCACACTGGGATCACCAACACCTGCCTTTGACAGGCATATTGAATAAGCAATCCATAAACCCAGGAGCCGCCCCTCTGCATTCCCATGCTGTTAGGTACTTTTACAAGAATGGTCAGAGTCTGTAGTTTCCAAGGTCACCTAAGAAGACTGTTTATAATAATCATCTTTATTCTTACAACATACAGAATTATCAAGAAAAAAAAGTATCCCTGATACTATTCTATGACCTCATAATCAACAAAGGATTTTCCTAAGAAGGGTTGGGTTTTTCCTTTCCTTTCTTTGAGGTTAAAGGTCTGATGTTAAAGGAATGCACATTCTTGTCGTGGCTTCAGTATTTTTTTTCTTTTTGTAACTGGAATAGAGTCCCTTCTCTGTTGCTGTGGTGCAAACTAATTCCCGTACGTGTGCTCTCAGATCACAGGAAGACCTCTTGGTTTCCTTCAGTCCCATTGCAATCCAGTGGTCAGAGACACTCAGCAATATCCTGTACCTAAAACAATCCATGTGACTTTAGACAAGCGATTAAGGCTCTTCCTGAAGGCCAAAGTTTGCATCAATTACATTGAAATTTTCCATTTGTTCAACAATGATCTGCCTCTGTCTGGCTCCTGAGACTCATGGTGTCAGTAGCTGGAAGGGTCTTTAAAGATCATTAGGATCAACAGAAGACTTATGTACCTATGAGAGATGAAAGACAAGCCAACCTGTAGATGTTATCTAGAGCCAGGGCTTTTCTTCCTAGAAATATTTCACTGGTTGGCTTTCTAGGAGATAGTAGTTCTGTCTAGAGTTACAGATACTGTTAGTCAGCAGTCAATACTTTTAAAGGAGTTCAGAAAAGGAAATATTCCACAATGGTGAATACCATCCTAAATTCTGTGACCAAAAGTAGCCCTTTCGAGAAATCTGGAGTGTTCAATTAAGTTTCATGTACTGCTCTCTGTTAAACTAGAATTCATTAGTCTGGAGAGACAGAGTGGAAAGCCAATTAATATTTTTTTCATAAAGCATAATCACAGAGAATTAGGCAGGTAATTGTTCAAGGACACTGGAGCATCTTCATTTAAAATACAGCTCATCCCTCAATAGCTAAAATAATTTGCCTGGCATCTTTTAATGCCAGGTGCTGGAAATGTTTCAAGGTCTCCATCTTGTGACTGTGCTAATAACAATTCTCCTTATTTTTATGGTCATAACCCCTCACTTTCCCTTCTCCAAGGTCACCAGGCCCAGGTCAGTTTTCTCTCACACTTTGGGTCTTTTTATTTATGTTTGAACCATTGGTTCAGCTATTGAGATATGTCTTGATGGGGATTTAAACAACATAGGCAATGTTTTTATTGAGGCACGACGAACAGGAGAGGGCCTGCTTACAATCCACCTTTTCAGCATGGACATACTGACCCTCTAGAAACCCTGGGCTATTGCTGCACAGATAAAGTGTTGTCTAACCAGAGCAGGAGAGGTGTGACCCTGAGAACCGTTGTGTTCTTCACAGAAGTGTGGCTACAACTGCCACTTGCAGTAACTCCCAACCAGCCAGCAGTGAGCTGGGTTTCCAGAAGCTCTCTTCAAATGGAAGGACATTATTTTGACTTCAGTAAATGTATCATATGAGCTCATTAGTAGTCAGTAAAACTAGTATATCTGATGATGGAAGCAAAAAGCCCTGGGAACGTAGGCAGAAATGCTGAGACAATCTGAAGACAGTGGATGTGGGGGATGCGTCAGAACATAAGAAAGAAACAGTGGTATATGTGAGAGACTGAGGTACACCCCTGCTGAATTCACATGAAGAAACCCTAATTTCCAATGTGACTGAATTTATAAATAGGAACTCAAGGTAGATCGTTAAGCTTAAAATGAAGTCAAACAGGTGAGGCCCTAATCAGGGTGGATTGGAGTCTTTATAAAATTGGGAGGTGTCAAAGCTTGCCCTCACTCCCCCATTCTGCATGTGTGTACAGGGGAAAGGATCATGTGGGGCCAAAACAAGAAGGCAGTTGTCCAGGATCTAGGAAGAGAGGCCTCACTGGAAATGCGCCCTTCAGCACCCTCTTCTTTAATGTCTAGTCTCCATATTCTCAAAAGCACCTGTTGTTTAAGCCGCTCAGCGTTATCTTGGCATGGGGGCCAAGCAAAGCACAAGTCAGAAAGACTAGAAAGCAACAACAAACCCCTAGCTTCAGGGAACAAGAAAGTGATATGAAAAAGTGATGTGAACTCAAGGAAAAGGTGAATTCCCCTGACACACACCTCGTGCACAACAGGCGAACCTACAGTCTAGATTCTGACTTGAAAGATAGAAATGATCCAGAGATACCAGAACCTTCTGTGTTTCAGGCCAGTAAGCTATTGTGAAATGAATTCCATGGGACTTAGATAAGAACAATCTGAAATCTTCTTTGATTTTTAGCTCAGAAATTTGAACAGAATTCTAAAAATGTAAGCATCAAACTCTAACGGAAACAAAACACATGTGGCACTAATTTCACCCAGCTGGGGGTGTTCTGAAGCATCATCTCCCTTTCAAGAAACAGCAGCAGACCTAGAAACAAAAGGTGCTTTCAGCACAGCCCTCCCTCTTCCCATGCACCCATACACCTGATCTCCCACCACCAAATCATTTCACATACTAAAATTATCAAAGACAGCTCTTGGCTACTTGCTCGAGGTCATTATCGTGATGATATTATAATGCATTTAGGAGGTGTCTTAGTTAGGGTTTTACTGCTGTGAGCAGATACCATGACCAAGACAAGTCATAAAGGAGAGCATTTCTTTGCGGCTGGCTTACAGGTACAGAGGTTCAATCCATTGTCATCAAGGTGGGAGCATGGCAGCATCTAGGCAGGCATGGTACAAGAGGAGCTGAGAGTTCCACATCTTCATCTGAAGGCTGATAGCAGAATATTGACTTCCAGGCAACTAGGATGAGGGTCTTAAGCCCACATCCACAGTGACACACCTACTCCAACAAGGTCATACCTCCTAATAGTGCCATTCCCTGGGCCAAGCATATACAAACCATCACAGGAGGATAGAGTTTGCTTTAAATTATTGGTTTCTTTTAAAAAAAAATGACAGGATTCTAATCTATCAGTCTCTTCACTTACAATTAATTGGTCTCCAACCTACAGGTGAAAATTTAAGTTATTTAAGCATCTGCCTAGTAGACAACATAGATCATGATGCAGGCATAGAAAGACACAGATGCAGATGGATTCCTGGTAGAGGCTTCTACAGGCTTTTTTTTTTTTTTTGCAGACTCTGGAACTATGGAGAAGCTCTCTTCCCTCCTTCAGTCCCTCCTATGTTAGCCGCTTGGGAAGTGCCAAGAATACCACAGGGCTTGTCCCTGGTTCCCATGTGCCTCACAGCAAAGGTGGTAAATGGCTGTTATACAGTGGTTTTTCAGCTATTTTTTCTTAAAATTAACCTGTATTGGGGTCGGGAGACTACAACAGCTCATTCTTGGGAGCTAATTCTGATTCCAGGATCATCTTTTAAGGAAATAAGGTCACTGAAGTCTTGAAAGCATAAATGTGCTTTTCAGCTGTTTCGTTGTTCCTCTCTTTTGTGTATCCAGACATGTTAAGAAAACTCATATATTTGTGAATATATATATATATATATATATATATATATATATATATATATATATATCAGAAAAAATATTTTGAAACATATCAAAAGATGTATCTTCTATTGAGCCAGGATCACTTACTGCCCCTAAAAGAACTAGATCTATAAGTATGAAACATGCCCAGTGTGTTAGCTGCAGCTTTTGACTTATAACAGCATGAAGACCCAAAGCCATGCTACAACCTTCAAAAGAGAGAGTCTGGTGAAAGAACCATACTCCCTGGCCAAGCTACAATGTCTATGTGGGACTGTTAACTGACTCAAGCCCTTCCAGCCTATTACTGACCAGGAGATGTGCCACCTCCTGGACGATCCCTCTAGTGCCTCCTTGCTAATCAGGCTTAGACAGAGGCAAAGGAGTTCCTTAAACAAGTGGCCACCACGCTGGCATCTGCCTCTCTGGAGCATCAGAGTTCCTTCAAAACTCTATCGGCTATAACCCTCTGGACCTTTAATGGTATGTTGGGGGCGCTTTGGCAGGATGGCCCTCTATGTGGCTACACCAAGCCTATTCTGCCCTCCACAAAATCAATTTCAAATTTGAATTGACCTTCTGCCTCGCCCTTAAGGCACAAGCAGTGGCCAGGAGAATCTACAATGTAAAGCCAGATAAAATCTTTTTGCCTTTCTCGCTGAGGCACTCAAAACCTCTCTGGTCAGATTCAGTTAGCTTTCACAAGATGGCGACTGGATTTCCCAGTTGCATTAGACAACCACCTGCCCCAGGACAGGCAACACTCCTTCTTACCCCTACTCTCCTTCACAATTAAGCCTCATAGCACCCAATCCTCTCCCCCCAGTGGTGGGGGCCATAATTGCTTTCTCCGAGCCTAACAAGCTCAGAAATGGCATCTTGATACAACACCCCGATAAAGAGGAAGTCATCCAGGCACTGCCCAACCCTGGGTCGGTCCAGCTGGGAGAGCTAATGGCGATAATAAAGATGCCAAGACGAGGCTGTTAACATTTTTTTTCTGATACCCAGTATGCAGTTCAGGCTGCCCGTGTACTACCCTCCTCCCAGATTAAAGAATGCCTGTACCCCCTCTATCTGAAAATGACCACACACCAGGAGCTTCTACGGCAAAGAGCCCATCATCCTTGAAATATTTCCCATGTTAGGTCACATTCGGGGCCCCTGGTGCCTTGGCTCTGGGGGAATGATCACATGGACCGCATGATTATGACTGTGGATCTTATAACTCCTGGAGCAGACCCTGACGCTGCACCAACAATTTCACCTGTCCCCACAGAGTCTTCACAAACTTGTCTCAGGGCTCGCAATGCTTCAGTGCAAACATCTGGCTCATTCCTGTGCCACTTGTGTGCCTCTGATGCTCCTGAACCCCCTCAATCAGGGAGAGGGGAATGAACCTAGAAGCCTATTGCCCAGCACTATAGGGCAGATGGACATTACTCACTACCCTTCGCTACATGCATGTATTAACAGATACCCTCTCTTCTTAGGTCTATGCTTTGGCACTTGCCAAAATGCTTCCCATGTGATTAAGGCCCTTAAGTCAGCCATGCTAGTAATAGGAGTGGATTGGGTCCTAAAAACTGATAACACCTGCCTACTCCTTTAACAGACTGCTGATTTCCTGACCTCCTGGAAAACTGATCACACCTTTGGCACTCCCTACAATCCACAAGGACAGACCACTGTGGACAGGACCAACAGATCTCTAAGAGCCCTACTGGCAAAGGTCACGTCATCTGAGGCTAAGGCTTGGTGGAAGCCCTCTTCCTCATGAATTATCTTACCTTTGATGATAAGGGGCCTCACTGCCCCGCAGTACTCCTCTCCCCCTGATTAGGTAGAGAGATCCCCTTGGCTCACAGTGGCAGCCACCATCCTCACTTCTGACACGGGGGCAAAGTGTACTTGTATTTTTCCCTAGGGATACACAACACTGATATGGGTGCCATCAAGGGACGTGAGACCTGCCACAGAGGACCTCAAGGAACCCCCCCCCCATAGATGCCAGGGGAGTCTGACTCTTCTCATTCAACTCTTGGTATTGGTGAGGAGTTGCGGGCCCTTGTGCCGTTGCTACCGTTATTATTCCCTATTGACTCAGGTCTCCCTACATACCCTGCACTTTTTATGACTAATGGCACACTGGGACTCTATAGATGCAACTCAGAAGATTACAGGCACTTGGCCTGTCATTGCCACCATTTGCTTTGTGATAGATATCAAGAGGCACCCTTGTATCCTACTTAGGAACCTCACAACAGAGGACTTTCATGGCAATAAAACTTCAGGAAGGTGATAGGGAAAGAGATACATGCCCCCACCATTTCGCCCTATGCCAACACTGACTTCTCGATACCTCAGTGGGGTATCATCACCCCATGGCCCTTCGCTGTCCCCCTACAAGTAGAATGCCCACTATAGTCAAACTCCCAATCCTGTGGGAACATTGTCAACCTGACACTCCCCCTCTCTCTCAGCCCAAGAATATGGAATACATATTACGCTGGATTTGATCCCTTACACCTTAGAGCTGTGGTGCTTCCTACCGCCTGAGGACTAGCCTTATTGCCACATAACATCTGCCCAGACTCAATATGACACCTTTCTGAGAAACTGGGACCTTTGTGTGGCCCTTGGATGTATCAACTTGCGCCCCCTCCTCCTACTAAGGGGTGGTAATATCTTTAATGGGACTTTTACCTATCAAGCTGGCTATGGTATGAATGTAGAGATAATTACTGCCTCCTGAATTAATTGGACCCCTACCCCATGTGTGCTCCCCCACCCACCCCTTCTTCTTTCTTCTCACAAACACTTCTGACATCCAAGAAGTGCTGAACTGTTCTAACATGCCATCTAGAGGCCTGCTAGTCCCACCACACCAAATTGGCTATCCTACATAAACCTGAAGTGATATAGATACCTATGATGAATGCAACTCATTTCCATGATATCACTCTGATGTCTAAAACTGACCTGTAACCCCTAAGGTGGATCAAACATGATTTTGGCATCACTGCAGATGTCATTACCACCATCCTGATGGCTGTATCAGGGGCAACTTCAGTGGCAGTGGCCTTGACAGAAGCTGTAACAATGGCAAAAAAATGCTAGACAGAGTTAATCAACATCTTTATTGGGCCATCCATATTTTGCCACAACAGGCTGGCCTATTGTCAGAAAACTCGAGATGGTGCAGGATGTCTCTTCTTGTGTGTGACCATAGGTTTAGGTCCTTCTGCCTGATATGCTACCAGGTACGTAATTCTACCTCAGAGAGGCTGAAGTTGGCCCATTACATCAAGGGGACATGGTTCACCAAGTTCCTCAACTATGTAATACTCCTCAGAGAACAAATACATAAGTTAAACTTCACCAGACCTCCACCATGTCCTTTGAAGTGAGCTTTATCACTAAAGTATGGGACAGCCTTAAAAGGCTCTTGGATGGTCACGTATGCCATGATAGGGGATGTTCTACTGTTAGTCATTCTCTTTAATGGTCTTATGCAGCTTATGTCACACCAGCATTCCATTAATAAGACTATGCTCCAAGTGCTGCCCTGAACCATGTCCTCCTTCTAAGGCCATACAGGCCTGGTTCTCAGAGATAAGAAAGGCCTCTCAATAGGCTGACCTATTCCACTCGGGCATGCTCTCCAGGGAGGCTGACCCTCCAGAGCCAGTAGTCAATGATGGGTAAGACCCCAATAGTCAGGGGCAACCTAAGACAGGCATAGTTTACTAGGCTGGTCACCCCCTGAGGTGGAGTCAACAAGGTCAGAGCACAGAACTCTGGCTCCCACTGAGCTGCCAACTTCTAAATAAAAAAGGGTGACTATGTAGGAGTGAGTCAGCATGTTCTGGCTAGAGGCTGGCAATGGCCCACACATGTGCAGCAGCCACTTCCACATTTACTAAGCCCTGGAACCTGCCAGACACCCAGAGAAGAATAAAGAAAGCATCTCTCTTCATGTAAGTCAGAAGGAAGGTGAAGGTAATACATAAAGCATACAGAAATACCTAAGCCCTGTTGGGAATTCTCTCTCCCAACAGAGTGAAAAGAGATATTAGTTGAGTAGAGCAATAAAGATCAGTCAGACTAGAGTCACAACCTAATCTAGGACACACATTAATTACTTCATTCAGTCAGGTTTATGGGGATCCACAGAGTGGCTAATAGCAGGTAAAGGGACCTGGTTTAAGACCTTGAAATAGTCACTGGTCATGCGCTGCTGCAAATGTTGTCAGAGACTTATATATGTGGTAAGCTAGATAGGATAGCTCTATGTAGGTGGACCGTGTACCCCCACAGATGCCTCTGGGATAGCTGTAATCTCCCTGAACCTGAGTGTCTTCCATCTGGAAGCACCTGATGGGAGCAGAAACAAGAGAGAGTGCTATGGCACAGGGAAGAGATTTGCCTGGCAGGAATTAAACCCCTAATGGCCTGTTAGCACCTCCACCTCAAGTAACACTGGCTATTTGGAAACAGACTTCCTTACATGGAAGGAGAGCTGGACCATTGCCTCTAAACAGCTTAATGACACCTACTGGTCAGCTCTGCCGGTGTTTCAGTAGGAATTGAAATCTCAGAACAAAATGAGTTAAGTGACAGGAAGTGACCAGTCCATGACTGTAGTGTGTAAAATTTGGCCCAATGCCTATGTGTTAGGTTTTTCACTTCACTATCTAGCCTGTCACAGTGACAGGATATTTTATATATAAATATTTTATATATTTTTAAATATATATATATATATACATATATCCTTACATATACATATATATGATCATTTGAGAATGGTATTTTAGGGAAGCAGTAAGAGGACTCAGCAGTAAAGGTGCTTGCCACCATGCCTGATGATCTAAATCTCATCCCTAGAACCCACAGAGTAGACACAGCAAACTAACTCCCATAAGCTGTGCTCTGACTTCCACACACTCTGGGGTGCATGTGTACAGCAAAGTTTGAAGGTGGAGGTGAAGTAAGACATTGGAACACTTTCAGGTGTCCTCAAATTTTTCCCATGTGAACTGCTGGAATCTGGAAAGGCAATGCATATGAATTAATGTCCGTCCTCTGGGTTTTCACACACTAATGCCTGCTGAGAGGCCGTCATGGAGCTGAGCCTCCCGGACGTGGTATGCATTCAATGCCTGGGAGGACGGGCAGCTGAGCAGGAGTTATGATAACCATGCTGATGAGTATTGGGTTATTTTTGCCTGGCTGTTGCTATGGTAACAAAGGAAGAGCAACTCGGCTATAAAATCATCGATGTTTTCCTCATAAAGACTTTCTGAAACTTTATATTTGTTATCATGGATACCCAGTTTACCTCCAGAACATTTTCTAAATATCTTTCTCTTCATGTTAGGATTTTATTATTCCTTCTTCAAATTTCTGGGAACATATCACCTATAAAGGACAAAATTGTTTTTATGGTTCCAGGAACTGAGTGTACTCAAAAGTTTTAAAAATATATATTACCACCCAAAAGAAAGAAGGAAAATGTGGTACACTCCAGATAATGAGGTTCTGCTCAGATTCCATAGTGGACAAATTTGTAAGATTTTAAATAAAGCATGAATAGTCCTCACTCTTCTGGACCAGAAAGAATATTAAGTAAATTCTAGGAAAAAAAAAATCACTTCCCACATCAAGATTCTACCCATGCTGTGTCTATTGAAAACCTGTGTTGATCCAGGGGTTCCATAACACCTTTTCCTTTATATCACTAAGTGATAGTGATAGTTAATCATTTTATATGTTCAAAATGTTTATTAATAAAGGAAAAGTAAAGGCTAGACCTAGAATGTATGCAATATCTGATGTTTTACTTTTAGCTAAAGAAATGGGGATATGTAGGTTCTACTTATATTTTTAAAAGACATTTGAGAGTTCAAAAGACTTTTCATTGAAAAAGATTTTCTACTTTTCATTGACTACTTTTGCTGATAGTTTCATACACATACATAATGTGTTCTGATTGCTTCCCCCCGACCCATCATTATCTCCCTCCCATCCTACCAACCTTCCCACACCATCATCTCTACCTGTCCCTTTCCCAAATTAATGTCTTTGGGTTTTGTCTTAAGACCCATTCAGCTTAACCAGGGCCAGCATTATGACCACTGTATTGGTACTCTTCATTGGAGCCTGGTGAGGTCACCAGTGAGTGTACAACCACAGGCAACGACCCCCCTCCCCTTTACCTGAATTTATTATGGCAAATGGCTCAAGAGTGAAGGATGGGGCCCCTGACCCCCCTCCCCCCATCCGTGCCTCATGGTTGGTTGACAGGCCAGCTAATTCTTTACTAGAACATTAGCATCTGTCTGTATTCATCCTAAGTGATCTACATATTAGTTCATTTAAGCCTTGCCTCAAGGCAGGGATTCTAGAAAAACCACTTGATTTCCTATATACCAAGATGCAAAATAAATATATCACTTGAGGATACGTTTGAAGGGAGCAACACCAGTTTCCCAAGCAACATGCTATGTTTCACAGATGAGAAAACTAAGGAAACAGAGGAGTTTCTTGGGGTTGGGAAAGAGAGGAAATGATCCATGTTAGAATGAGGGTCAGGAGCTGGCAAAGATGCTTCTAGCAGGAGCAAACAGATGTTTTAATCAACATAGCTGTAGCCACTGTGCAAAACTAGCTGCGAAAGCTGCAGAGTGCCAAATAATAAATTTTTATTTCTTATGCAAAATAATCTCAAGGCGTGTGTCTGGCCTGGTGGGCAACTGTCCCACAAATGTCACAGAGAGCCAGACTTGCATGTCAATTCAAAGCCGAAGTGCTGGTTAATTTCCTGTTATTGCTATGATAACAAACTGGCATTGACTTAATGGTGTAAAGCAATATGAATATATTATCCATATATTTGTGGATAAGACACAGCATTCTGGTCAATGATCAGGGTGTTGCTGGGCTGTATTTTGCAGTGTGGGTTCTGGTGAAGAGTCTGTTTCTCCTCCTGCTGTAACATTGCAAAGTCTTCCTGCTTTCTTAGGCTAATGGCCAACTTATAACTTAAACCTAGTGCTTCAGGGCAGCCTTCCACAGGTTGCTATCTCTCTGGTTCTCTCTTTTCCCTCTCTCTTCTTCATGGAAGGACTCTGCTTCACCCAGATGATTCAGGATATTCTCTCCAGCTCAGTATAGCTCATCTACAAATGTGATTCCCCTTTGCTATGTAGCATGACATATACAGCATTCTGAAAATCAAGACGCAGACTCTGTTCAAGGGCCCAAACCCTGCTTACTATAAGCTTGTCTATGGAGAAAAGCTGCTCTATGGAGAAAGATGATGAGTCAGCTATACTCAGCATGTATGGACCAGGTCTGCCTAGGGTGTGCACCTCTCCTGTTCAGAGCCTACTAGTGAAACTCAGCTACATAGCCACATTAAGGCAGTCTGCCTGTGCCCAGGAAGGGGAAATAGGTCAGAAGAAAAATAATTTGAGCTGTGGAGTTTCCACTCCACTCTGGGCACTTTACACTTCCTTCCCTGCATGCTCTTAGCAACTCTTTCTTTTGAAAGCCTGGCTGTCTCTTCAGATGTACACAATTTCCACCTAGTAATTACACCATTTTCATATGCTTTCCACACCAGGAGAGCAGGAACCCTCGAGTGCTTGTCCTCCAGGTCATCTATGACATCTGTTTGCTCTTACCAGAAGCATCTTTGCCAGCTCCTGACCCTCATTCTAACATGAACCATTTTCTCTCTTTCCCAACCTCAAGAGATTCTTCTGTTCTCTACCCAATGGCAGAACAATGTCTTCCTGGAGTTTCCTTCGCATTGGCCTACCACAATGCCTACCGATGCTGCATTTACTCTAAATTTACTTACTTTGATTAACTATCTAAAAATACAATGTGTGAGTAAACAGATGTGCTTAGGTAGCTTTGCATTACTCACAGTGGTTATAACCTATAAAGTTAATATGGGGCTGGATTCCTACAGCCTCTCCAGCTATTACGTTTTAATAAATTGTTGTGCAGCTTTCCAGTCATATGAATGTGAACACCTGCCTCCAACCGGGAAGGCACTGACAGCCTCAAGAGTGACTCACACAAGTTCATTTTGGTGAGTCTAGCAGGGGTTACAATAGAGCAATGAACTACAGGACAGCTACGTTTCTCCAAACATACCAACTTTTCAACTGTGCAGTCTTGTTTTAGATGGCTCTATGTCTATAAAATTAATGTAAACCTGGGCTTAGAGTACTGCTTCATGCCAAGGCTACAAAAGGCTCAGATAATATACTTCATGAATAAAATCAGTGAAGTTATATGTTTACATGCACTCCATCTTTGCTCTTATTAGGTTATGCCAGCATTGCCAAAAATCTGTCCAACAATGAAAAGAATATGCTAAAGTTTGGCACCTAGAACAAGTAAATAGCAGCTTTTGGTAGGTTGCAAGTGTTCTGAGTAGGAATCAAAGGACTAGTCTCATTGTGACAATTGATAAACAATTCTGGTTTCTTTTTTTAAAGTCACTTTGTTTAAGGGGTAATGTTGATTCAATGAACTCATTCTATGGAGGATGTCGAAGATGACTCTGTAATATAGTGTTCTTGTTTGCTTTCTATTGCTGTGATAAACATTATGACCAAAGACAATTGAGAGAGAAAAGACTTTACTTAGCATAGATTTGTTATAGTTTATCACTGAAGAAAGACAAGGCATGAACTCAAGGTTGGAACCTGGAGGCAGTGCTGAAGCAAAGACTATGAAGGAATACTGTTTACTTCCTTGCCCTCATGGCCTGCTCAGCCTGCTTTCTTATATAGCCCAGAACCACCTGCCCAAGTATGTCACTACCCATGGTGGTCTGGATCCTTCCACAGCAATCATTCAATCAAGAAAATGCCTCCAAAATAATGCCCTTAGGACAATCTGATGGAGGAAATTTCTCAACTGAAACTCACTCTTCCTAAATATGTGTAGGTTTGTGTCAAGGAGACAAAAACCAACTAACACACATAAGCAGGTAATAGCTCAGTAGAATAAAGAAGTGACTCTGTTCCAGAATGGGAATGAAGAAGACCTTCAGGGACTTGCAAAAACAATGACTGAGCAGCTGAAAAGTCCTGAGAGAGAGCTGACTACACACTGGAAGAATCCAGCCCCAAACCAGCTCCAGACACTAGGCGTCCTGGTGCAGGGAGAAAAGACAGAACTGCCACCTAAAAGTTAAGCTGGGTTGCCCTGACAAAAAGAAACTGGTAGGCACACACACAAGACGAAGACATAGCTCTCAGGGATGATAATAAGGTCACGGCAATATTACATTCAAATAGCAATAAAGAAAAATAAATAAATAAATAAATAAATAAATAAATAAATAAATAAGCAAGAATAAACACAATCTCCTGGAACTCTGGAATATAAACAAGAAATTAAACTTAAGAATCCATAAGATCTGAGTCATTCCCCCACCCACCCCCGCACTCCTTCCAGGAGCCATCAGCTGTGGAGAGCTAGCATCAGCATCCTTATCACACTTTTTAGGAGTACCCTTCAATGGCTTCTTGTTTAGGGTGCTACTTTTGAGGAGTTTGGGGGGCTGGGGAAGACTTCCAGGTCCCTCTTTCTCTACTATGTGTCTGCAATCATCGATACTACTGCAAAAACATCTTCCTTGCTCTTTATAGTCAATGGCACCACAGGTCATGGGCCTCCACGTGGCTTCTGGTGACAGCACAGACCACAAACATGGCCTTTTGCTGCAGTTGGCCCACTGACCCAGTCAAGGCCCTTGGAGGAAGCTTGGACTCCAGACATCAACATGGCCTCAGCGCAGGCCATTCACATCAATATGGCCCTGGCATCATCATGCCCCATGGATATCGACATGGTTTCAAGCTGAAGAACAGACCACAGATATCCAAATGGCCTTTGGTGCTAACACAGGCCATGGGCATCAACATAGACCCTGACTTCAGTAGGATCATGGACCCAGACATCTTTTGGAGGCAGCACAGGCCCAGACATCACCATGGCCTCAGGTGGCAGTGCAGACCACTCAGACCAGTATGACTCCCAGAGGCAGGATGGCCCAAGGACATCAACATGGCTTTAGGCTTCAACACAGACCACAGATGTCCACATGGCCTTCAATGGTAAAACAGACCACAGGCATCATCACAGACTCTGACTGAGGTAGGATTATGAGTCCAGACACGGTCCTTGACAGCAGCACCAGAGAGGAATGGTTCAGTTCTATTTAAGGGACCGGCTACTGACAGTTTGACCATGCTCCAGTGAGTATATAGATAACACAAATTAGACTTGGATTTGTTTTATTCGTTTGTTTGTTTGTTTTTTCTTTTTTTAGTGGGAGGGAGGGTGAGGCAGAATGTCACAGGGTTGGGGGCAGACATAGAAGGACAGGGAAATGTGTGTGACCAGAGTACATGATTTGAAATTCCCCTCCCCCCAAAAAATATATCAACAAAAATATCATGTTAAAAAAAAATTGAAAAAATTCCATGAGATTTTTTTTCAAAAGAGCTGTGATTAAGACTAAAAGCATAGAAAATATTTGATAAAAAATTTTAGCAGAAAAATCTCCCAAATCTAGGCAAAGGAATGGATATCCAAATGCAAGATACAGCTAGAAGCTCAAATGGATGTGTCCAGAAAGAGATACTCTAGTGACATATTTTAGTCAAAATGTCAAATATATAAAACAGAGAAATAATCTTCCACTTTAAAACAATTATAAGTAAGCCTGTTAAATTTTCTGGACAATGCCAGCATTTGGATTTTTTTAAAATAAGTAAACATTTTATTGACAGCAAATAAGTGCATTTGTAGCGTTTTTATCATGCAATAGATTCCATTCGCTCACTATACTTTTCTGAGTTGCCCAACATGTAAGTCCATATTTTTAATGCTGTCTGTATTGTGAGCTGTCCCTGTAAGTTTGCTCAGAAAATACATTAAACTATCTTTTTAAAAAAGGTTGCAAGGGAAAAACATCAACTGACCTGCAAAGGCAAACACAGTATAAGAGTGATATCAGTGTGTCATCATCCTAAAAGCCAGGACAGCATGGAACACTGTGTTTCAAGCCCTAAAAGTGCATAATTGCTGTCCACGACTGATGTGTCCAGAAAAGCTGTCTTTTCAAATTTATGGTGAAGGAAGGGCATTTCAACACAACTGCAAATGGAGGCCATTCGTGACCACTAAGGCAGCACTGCAGACGATGCTTAAAGGAACACTATGCAGAGAGGATAAAGGAAACATCTGAATGTACATGCAGAGGAGAATACACAGAAAGAAAGAAAAGGATGGATAAAAGCAAAGAGAACTGGAAAGGAGTCCAGCCTTCCTATCACACAGCAAAGCCTTAATACTGATAGGAGAGGAGGAAAGAACAAAGCATCACCTGGAAATGTCCGATAGTGACTTATAGTGAACATAAGCAGCGCTCTCCTGCATCCCCATGGATCTGCAAGGAAAGTGATCTGTGACTTAGTTATCTGATGCAGAGTAGGCAGCCTTGAAATCATATGTACACAAACAACACAAATGGACTCAGCAGGTTCTATTTATGTGTGTGTATATATAACTAAGATATAATATATGATACATGATATATAATAGATGGCATATGATGTAGTAAATATATAATATATTATATAATAGTATATAGCATATGGTATATAATATATACTATATGATACATGATCAATATATAATATAGTATATAATCTATAATCTATATTACATAATATATGATGTGTATATAGTATATATAATATATAATGTGTAATATATATAAAGTAGTATGTAATGTGTAATAGATAATATATAAAATATATTATACATTATAGCATATACTATAGTAGTTTTTTAAAAAATAAGTAATAAATACAGGAAGGCAAGTGGGGAATCTCAGTCAACAACAGACTGGAAATAGAAACTGAATTCTTGAAAGCAAGATTTATAAAGAAAATAACAGATTACAACCTACAGGAAGAGGAACACTCCTACTTCCTAGCCATGTTGCATCAAATAAAACAAAAGAAGAAAATCACAGGAGCTAAAGAGAAGGTCCATGGTTAATAACCCCTGTAGCCGCTGCTTTGGTTTCCTTCATGGTGGATGCCTGTAAGCCAAAGGACACCGTTCCTCCCAATCTAGTTTTTGGTCATGGTGTTTATCACAACAAAAACCAATTAGGACAAAGTGTGGGTAGCAATCCCGAGAGAGAGAGAGAGAGAGAGAGAGAGAGAGAGAGAGAGAGAGAGAGGCTACGTCTGTGTTTGTGTTTTGTCTTCTCAGTGTTGATTGATTTATAGAAATACACAAACACTATTTGAAGCCTAGGCCGGTGAATAAAGTAGTTGATCAAAATGGTTAAGTACTTTTTCTTTTACCAAAAATTAAACTGTAAAATATATATATTTTATAAAATCAATCTTGAGTTTTGTGCAGTTCACAAACGATTTCTGAAAGGCAATTTCAAAGTAAATGTTTCTCAAATATTCTGAGCAGTGACTGCTTCATTAGTAAACATGTAACACCCGATCAAAGAAATCTTCAGCTTGCGTTCTTAAACTTCAATACGCATGCTGAATTTTTATATGCACCAGTTTCTTTTATGTAGAGAGAAGTGTTCATGAGTCACATCAGTTGGGGCTTTTGTGCTTGCTCCTTCCATCCCCCCCACACCCGTTATTTACTCTTCCTTTTTTATTCTTAACTTTCCCTCATGTGTGTCCCTCATGTGTCTCTCATGTGTGTCCCTCATGTGTGTCATTATTTTATTTCAGTCTACGTCCTAAACTTGTCTCCTTGGATAAGTTTCAGCTGGCCACCTGTTTTTTTCTTTTTGTTTGAATATTCATAACTACCAATTGTATTATCCTTAGTTATGTTTTGGCATTTGGAGTACTGGGGACTGAACCCTGAGCTGGGCGTGCTCTCCACCACTGACACATCCCATTCTTTTGTTGTGTTGTGTTGTGTTGTGTTGTGTTGTGTTTTGTTTTGTTTTGTTTTGTTTTGTTTTGTTTCAAGGCAGGGTTTCTCTGCCTAGCCCTCCCTGCCCTGGAACTCACTCTGTAGACCAGGCTCACAGAGATCAGCCTGCCTCCTACATGCTGGCTTCCTGCCTGAGGATTAGCTCTTATAGTACCAGAAGGTGTCACACAAGCTTACAAGGGAGGGAAGCAACTAGTCCTACACAGCAATGATGCCTCTGAACTACAATGACCAGCATGGCACACTGATCCCAAGACTGCAATAGTAGCATGCATACCTTGTCAGTAGCCAACAGCTCTCTAATTGAACTTCAGATACACTCAACAAGAGGAAAATCATGGCTGGTACTGGAAGCCTAGCCAACAACCTGGGGCTAGTGAGGTCATACATCTTGGATGAGAGTCTACAACTGACACTTTACTAAATGAGCATGATTCTTAACTACATTCTAGACATTTATTTCTATGCCACAGATAAGTGTACCTCTCACTCCCCATCAAAGAAACCTCTCCTCGAAACAAAGGTGGACCATTTCAGAAAATACAACTGTTCAAAATACAAAGAACAAGGAGTCTTGTGTGTCCAGCCCCAATGGGTATGTCTACACCTAAGTCTCACATAACATCGCAGAAGAGGGGGCAGAGAGGTTGTAAAAGCCAGAAGAACAGGATGTCTACACTGAGGCTGCCTCTCCTAGAAAGGTTAGAGAAGCTACACTCACCAATTCTCACCAGCAAGGCTGCCTAAACAAGACCTGAACAAGAATAACACCAATAGACATGCTAACATTGATGGAGAAAAACCCATAGGGCCCCAGTCACAGACAAAAAGCTACAGGCAACTAATTAACGCTGAAAACTGGAGAAAATAGTCTTTCCTAGAGAAAAGTCCCCGAATTGGCCATTCAATACCAAGTGGTGAACTCAGATCATATACATACGAGTAACATTTCCAACTGAGCGAACTGTGTTTATGTCTTTCGGAAGTGTGTATGTGTGTGAGGTGAGATTAAATAACAATTAAAAAAGAGGTTGGATATATAAATGTGAGAGAAAGGGGGGAGCATGTGGGAGGTTTTGAGAGAAGTAAGGGAAAGGGAAAATGATGTCATTATATTTTAATTTCAAATTTAAAAAGGAAACAGTTTTTAACCCAGGGGGCTGATAGACACAGTAATCTGACTCAGTAGGTAGAAGGGCTTGCCACCAAGCCTGACAAAAGGAGAAAAGCAACTGCCACAAGTTGTCCTCTGACCTCTACACATGTGCAGTGAGATGCCTATATCTGGGTGAGCGCTTGCCCTCATTGATATGTCTTTCTCAGTGGGCTGGATCCAGCTTGAGAACTGTCTACAATGTGCCTACTATCTTTGTCAGAGGAAGCATCCCCTGACTGACTCCTGAACAAGCAAAGGTTGGCAGGGTGAGATCTCCAGGGATCTGGCTCCATGGCAGAACTGTCCCCCCAGAGGGCTGATGTCTTTTTTACTGGGGAATTGAGACCATTTATATCTCTCAATACCAATGATTGTTAATTTATGAGTTGTTGTTTCTGTTGTTCCTGTCCCTATCCCTATTGATTCCTGTTACTGTTATTTTGTTTTTGTTTCTCTCTCTCTCTCTCTCTCTCTCTCTCTCTCTCTCTCTCTCTCTCT
>NW_021604684.1:4673144-4677902 GCF_004785775.1 Grammomys surdaster
TCTCTCTCTCTCTCTCTCTCTCTCTCTCTCTCTCTCTCTCTCTCTCTGTGTGTGTGTGTGTGTGTGTGTGTGTGTGTGTGTGTAGTGCATATATATGGTGTTTATGTGGTATGTTATATATGCACGCACTTATTTTTCTGTGTATATTCACCTATGTGTGCTCATGTAGAGACCAAGGGTTCAAACCAAAACCTCTTTTCTATCACTTCCACGTGATTTCTTTAAAAAAGAAAAAACACAGGGTCTCTTGCTGCACCTGGAGCTCACTATTCCGGTTAGAATAACTAGCCAGCGAACCACTGGATCTGCCTGTCTCCCACACCAACACTAGACTTAACGACGTGTACCACCCTTCCTGGCTTCTACATGGCTGCTTCAGATCTGAATTCAGACCCTAATTCTTGGGCAACAAGTACTAAACCATCTAAACTATCTCCTCCATCCCCGAAAAGTGAAAGTCTTACATGATGTTAACAGCAATGTAAGTTTTTACAGCTACTACACAAAGCTGTATGTTGGTTTTTAAAAGTCTAAACAGAATGATTACATGAGCTGGTAATCCCACTCTGGGGATAGACCCAAAGGAAGTAACTTACTGAGTGGAACGAATGCCACCTGTACCCATGATTCACAACAAGGAATGGGTATGGACTCAACCTAGGTCAATCTAAGTATCAAGAAGATGATAAAGGAAATAGGGTACATATCTACAATAAAATACTATTCAGCCATTAAAATTCATGAAACTCACATTTGGGGAAACGTGAATGGACTTAATGATTATTATGTAAAATGAAATAAGTTATGTGTACTTGTTGGTTTTGGGTTAACTTAACACAGAGGAAGGAGCCTCAGTTGAGGAAATGCTTCTGTGAGATCCAGCTGTAAGACATTTTCTCAATTAGTGATCAATGGAGGAATGCCCAGTCCATTGTGGGTGGTGCCATCCCTAGACTGATTTTGGGTTCAGTAAGAAAGCAGGTTGAGCAAGCCAGAGGAAACAAATAAATAAGCTTCCATGGCCTCTGCATCAGCCTCTGCCTCCAGCTCCCTGTCCTGTGTGAGTTCCAGTCCTGACTTCGGTGATAAACAGCAACGTGGAAACATAAATTGAAAAAACTCTTTCCTCCCCAACTTACTTTTTGGTCATGGTGTTTCATCGAAGCCATAGAAACCCTGACTAAGACATCAAGCATCCAAAGACACTGCGTGATTACATGACCTCATTCATGTGTGAGATCTGTCTTAGTCAGGGTTTCTATTCTTGCACAAAACACCATGACCAAGAAGAAAGTTGGGGAGGAAAGGGTTTATTCAGCTTACATTTCCATATTGCTGTTCATCACCAAAGGAAGTCAGGACTGGAACTCAAGCAGGTCAGGAAGCAGGAGCTGATGCAGAGGCCATGGAGGGATGTTACTGGCTTGCTTCCTCTGGCTTGCTCAGCTTGCTCTCTTATAGAACCCAGGACTACCAGCCCAGGGATGGTACCACCCACAATGGGCCTTCCCACCCTTGATCACTAATTGAGAAAGTGCCTTACAGCTGAATCTCATGGAGGCATTTCCTCAAGGAAGGCTCCTTTCTCTGTGATAAGTCCAGCTTGTGTCAAGTTGACATACAAAACAAGACAGTACAAGCTCTAAAAGAGATAATCTTGCAGAAGTCTAAAATAGAGGGATAGTTACCAGAGACTAGGGAGAGAGAAGTGTGTGAGTAAATGTGCCCCAAAGTGTACAGTGGAGAGAAATCAGCCTTGGTGTTTTAAGGCTGAGTAGAGCAAGCATGGCCAACTCTAGATCATTCTGTACCTCATGATGATGGTTCCAAGAAGTTTAGTATGTTCTCCACATAAAGAAATGATCAACATTTAACATGTCATACAGGCTAATTCCCCTGAGATGTACAATGAGCAATATGTCCACAGACCAAAACGTTGTCTTGTATCTCATAAATAAGTATAAAGATCATGTCCATGAAAAAATAAATAAATAAAATCAAGCATGGCAGCACATGTCTGTAATGTCAGGACCTAGGAGGGAGGAGAATTGTCATGAATTCAAGGCCATCCTGAGCTACTTAAAAGGACCTTTTTAAACAAAAACAAAAAAAGTAAAGAAAATATTTGATACTAAGTCAACAAAATTATGGCTGCTCTATACTCTATAGGTAGAAAGATATACACACAAATAGAGTGGGAAGGGGGCAGTGTAGATGTTGGCTCAGGTAACAGTTGGAGGAACTCAGAAATATGTAAGGATAAGTAGATAGAGGTAGGTGGAAAAGATAGAGAGACTTGGATGACTTTTGTTTTCAGGGTCAGGTAGCTGAGTTAAAGTACTTAAGACTTCTATTGTTTCTCTGTTCAAAGCCAGGACACAGATAGAAGCTCAACACTTTCTGGGCTGCTGAGCCAACAAGATCTGGATCAATGACTGAGATCGATGACAAGAACTACTTATGGTTAATTAGAGTTTGAAATGCCAATAGTAAGATGAAACATTGTCTATATCTGAGAAGCATATGTCAGAACAGCCATCCTGAAGGTAAGCTGTCAACAGTAGGCAGCTAATCGCTCACAGGCTCATTCCACCTCTTCTCTCTGTAGCATTTCTTCACCTATGTGAACCTACTTCACTGTAGTGGCACCAGAGGTGCATCAATTCACCTCTTCCTTGCAAGGGATCTATTAGCCAGAGGTGCTGTCTCTGTCATCTACATCCCCATAGATAGTCAAGAAGCAAATTCCTTTAGTGCTGGAGATGGTGGGTTATTTCCAAGGATGTTTAGAGAAGTCTGAGGTTTTCTCTAAAAAACTGAAGACCTCATGCTGTAGTTTCACATGACTTCCAATGGTCTGGTTTTTGATTTTTAAACACTTCACAAAGTGGAATAGTCAGGAAGTAATAGATTTTTAAAATGATGTTCATGACTATTTCCAAATTACCTTTGATGAGGCCCAAGACAATTTCTTACATAGTACTTAACAGTTCTCAACCACATTTTATTATGCTTTAATGATTTTGTTCTCTTAATAGCTGTAACATAAAATGCACGTAATGGGTATTGTCTGAAAGAAAGAATGAAACACAAAGAGGAAGATTCAGTAATGACATGTCAGAGCTTCAACTGTAATGTCCTCAAAATGAAGACTTTTGTCTAAAATATCAATCATAATTGATAAGGGAATTTTAATATATATACATTGCTAGCTTCTGGGTGGTAGTGGTTCATGCCTTTAATTCCAGGAGGCAGAGACAGGTGAATCTCTGACTTCAAGGCCATTCTAATCTACAAAGAGAGTTCCAGGACAGTCATGGCTCCACAGAGAAACCTTGTCTCAAAAGATAAAAAAAAAAAGAAAAAAGAAAAAAAGAAGAATGAAAGAAAAGAAAGAGATTATTGTAATCAGTAAAATATTATATCAATCAGTATAATAAAATGTTTCCCTTATGGAGTTGTTGGGAGAAAACTTAAAAAATAATGACTTTGAAAGAGTGTGAAAGTTGAAAATATTATAAAAATTTAGATAATAAATTTATTTAAATGATGCGATTTCATCACTAGTCAATATTAAAGAACATGTCCACAAGTAGAGAATGACCACACTGGTGCCCCCTAGTCAGAGTGTGTATATAGACATTTAGAAAAAGTGAGATAAGGACATGTATTTATTAATTCACAATTGGAGTGACAGAAAATGTGCCCTTCAGGCAACAAAGAGCCGGGTTCACTTCAAAGACAGTGAAATGAATGGTCATTTAGTTCCAGCTTACATAACCACAGAAGTCGTTATATATGGAGAGATACATGTGCAGAGAAAAAGAGAGACTGACACATTGAGAGACTTATTATGAAATTGATTCACATGATTACGGAGGTCAAGAAGTCCCAGGCGATCCATCAGCTGTCCCTGAGTTTATCTGGATTCATGGAATACTTACTAGCTTAAATGGGGGGTGTGAATTACTGGTTTCAAAGAAATTGCTTTAGTCAAATAAAGTATAGGGTAGTCTAAAAGTTTCTCTCTCCTTTATTTTTTATTACAGTTATTTTTATGTGTGTGCACATGCACCTGTGCCTTATAAGAGTCCTTATAAGAGTTGCCTTGGTCATGGTGTCTGTTCACAGCAGTAAAACCCTAACTAAGACACTATGTCTCTGTGTGGTTTCCAGCATGCTGAGTTACTCTGGCTTGATGGTTGACATCTCTAAACCCAGGACTAACTCAGCTTGCTTTAATTTCTAGTTTGAGGCTTGATACTTTTGGACACTTCTAAATCATCTAAGGAAGCTCAAATATAGTATTTTCTTCTTCAAGCTTTGCAATGAACATAACTCTCATTAAGCCCAACAGGTAGATGGTGGGGCAGAGATAGCTATCCTACTTGAAATAGGAAGACAAAAGACACTAAATGTCAGGCTGTGTACATGACGCCTTCTCCATCTGGAAAGGCTTATTCAGAAGGAAGGAATCAGTCACAACTGCCTGTCAGTGGAGGATCATCTAGCTGAAAACGCTATTCATAAAAGAAAATTACAAAACCGTCTGTGGGAGATAAAAAAAAAGTTACTGAAATCATTTGCATAAATAACACTCTACTTTCCTGTGTTATGTTTCAACAGCCTCTAGACAAGAAGCTGTTGTCTTTCCAAATCTATAATGCAGGCTAGTCTACACAGAATCATTTTAAGGCAGTCATCAAGTATCTATTCTCTCTCTCTCTCTCTCTCTCTCTCTCTCTCTCTCTCTCTCTC
>NW_021604684.1:4678302-4710205 GCF_004785775.1 Grammomys surdaster
CCCCTCCTCTCCTCTCCTCTCCTCTCCTCTCCTGTTGGAGAGTCGACTTTAAAACATAGGATACTCACTTAACGTCAATTTTCTGCTGAGCTGCTCATGATCTTTTATAAGTGAGTACCAAGTATTGCATGGATTTGCATTTGATAAATCAGACAGCACTGTCCTCTGAAAGCCAGAAACAAACAAACAAACAAACAAACAAACACCACGCAGCATAGCATAACAGGAACAGTAAAACCATGAATCACAAACCTGAGACCATCTCCAGTCCAGCACCATGGAAGTGGGTGCAGGAGAGCACAGAGATGAGCAGTAATCTAGGGAGAGAGACAAATGTGCCCAAGTGAAAAAGAACTACAACCAGGTTCACATGAAGTCTGGAAAGGGTAAGGAACATAGGCTTCAAATAAATCACAAGTCAGCCATCCAACAAAAGGGACCAAGAGCCTGTCGCTGTGATGGTTAAGACCATGGAAAAACAAAAGAGAGCAAATCGGATCCCTAGAACTGGAGCTACAGGTGGTTGTGAGCCACCATGTTGGTGCTGGGAACAGAATGTCTGGATTTCTCCAAGAGCAGCAAATGTTTTTAACCACTGAGCCACATCCCCAGCAAACTAATTTACAGTGATGCCAAAAAGAGACATAATTTCTACTGCTATTGTGTCTCTAGGCACCGCATTCGTACACACACAGTGGGGATACAAAGACAAGTGCAGTTCTGCTTCAGTGAGAAACAGTCAAGTCGAGGAGACACACTATACCCACGTGACAATGTGAGCGTGAAGTGAGTGATTGGGAGCTGCATAAATGGACGGTCCCCAGAGACATGAGGGGTCAGAAATGGAAGCACACCCAGAGAGGTTATCCAGCTAGCTCACCCAATGCCACAGCCAGCAGGGGACAAAGCCAACTTTTCTGCTCAAATGTCTTCAGGGCCAGCTCTCCCAAGATGCCCACGTGAGGGATGGGGCCAGTTTTGCACAGTCCTCAGACATTAACACGGCCCCAGGTAGCAGCTCGGACCAGGACGTTCATCTGGCCTTGGTGGTAACAGACCTCTGCTTCTTCAGGGCCATGGAGCCAGAGATGGCCGTAGGTGGCAGCATGAGCCAGGACCTCCCCATGGCCTTAGGTGTCATCATCAGCTCCTCACATCAGGCTGTTCCTCACTAGTCTCCAGCTCCACCTCTCTTCCTTGTTCCCACATCCTTCTCTTTCTCTTCCGTCTCGCCACCACTTGCTCATCTTAGTGGTCCATGGGCCTCTGGGTATCTGGGGTTGTCTCAGGAGTGCTATGCCTCCTACACATCACATCCCACTCCCTTTCCGTGCAGCACCGGACAGGGGTCGTCTCAGGTGTGGTCTGCTATGGGGCTGGAGTGGGGATAGCCTCAGGCTTATTCTACCCACCAGGGTGTGTGGTGCCAGACTGGGCGGGGCAATTTTTTGACTGCTAATTAAAGTAGAAGGGTCCATCTGACTGTGGGTGGTGCCATCCTTCAACAAGTGGGCCTGGGCTAAGCAGCTGAACATAAGCCTGGAAGCAGGGCAGTAAGAAGTGCTTCTTAATGTCTCTGCTTCTAGGTCTGGCTTTGAATTCCTGCCTTGGCTTCCCCGAGTGATGGGTGGTAACCTGTAACATGAAATATGCCTTTTCCTCTTCATTTCACATTTGCTCATGGTGTTTATGACAGCAATAGAAAGGCAAACAAGAATGGTTGTGAATATATATAATATAGATGTACACAAAGGAAGTAAAAGGTCTATTAATCCCCCTCCCTAATGTATTTGGTGCTTCTGATTTTTGTTTATTTAATTAGTTGGTTTTCATTATTATGAATGCTACAACATAAAACAACCTTACCTGCATATTTGATAAAAACCTTTGCTTCTTGTTTGTAGAAAATTGAAAAATAAATAGTATTTCCTACACATTTTGATGGCTGCCACAAGATTGCCCTTCAAGATTGATGCAGTAGTTTAGGTTTTGTCAACACGTAGGGATGATTTAAGTCACAGGGGTGTCTTAAATAACACTGTGAAGGTATGAAACCCACAAAGACAACTTCCTCCTCTCTTGTAAGTGAAGCTAGCCACACAGACCAAAACCATCACCCTCCAGAATGATTGTTGCGTTTACTTAAAGTTTTCAATATATGTGAATATAAATTAGTTATGGCTCCCACTTTGGAGTGTGCTCAGATTAGAGGGACAATACAAAGAACAAATACCTTGCATGCAACCTGAGACCAGACAGGTCATGGGCCTAGGGGAAACCCAATACTATTGCTCTGCTAAATGAACCTAGCAATAGCATGACTCCTAATGGCATACTGCTCTCCCCACAGATCAGTGCCTTGGTCAACCCATATCAGAGGCATGTCTTCCTGCAGTAGATGGGAACTAACACAGAGACTCACTATTAGACAGTGAAACACTGATAGATTCTGGAGCAGTCAGTCCAGATGGGATGTTTTTATCCAAGCCCTCAGGGGTCTATATAGGAAAGGAAGCAGAAAAATTATAAGACCAAGCTGGTTGGTGACTCCAAAGAAACAATGTCTTCTAGACACAAGACTGATGTCCATATTAACTCATAGAGACTGTGACAGCATGCATAGGACCTAGAATCTCCACAAATTCAAGCAAAAAAAGGGTCCCAGCACCAAGAAGGAGAAGTAGACACAGGGTCCCACCCCTAACCAAGAAGCTGTTTGCAATTGAGGCCTCTTGGGAAAAGGAAGATCCATCTTCTCCAATGGAGTGCCACTGTGTATATCAACCACACTCTATGAAAGTCCCAATGCCCAGAATTAATTGACCAACACAAAACAATCTCATTTTGTTTTGTTTTGTTTTTTCATGAGTTTTTGTCTGTTTAGAATTTTTATTGTGTTTGTTTGTTTGTTTTGAGGGGGTTTGTTTTGTTTTGTTTGTTTTGTTTTTGTTTTTGTTTGCCTAACTGATTTTTTGTTTGTTTGTTTGAGAGAGAAAGGACAGGTATTGGGTCAGTAAGAAGGTTGGGAGAATCTGGGAAGAGTTGTAAAGGAAAATATATTGTCCAAGAAAATTTTTTGGAAATTTTTTTTTAATTAAAAAAGATCCAATTAAGATAGAGATGCCTTCCTCCACTCCTTCGTCCCTCAACATCTATGACAGGCAGAAGAGCTGCCCCTGGGGTCATGAGAATGGGAGAACTGGCCCTGTCCCTCACTAGCCACACCACTAAGAAGAGCAGGCCCAGCACCTCACCTAAGCAGCAGGGTACACCTGGCCTTCGTAGTGGGTCAGCTGGTGAACCAGCTCAGAGGACACAAGAGCAGTTGGTCTAACCAGCTCAGACACCTCTCAGGCCCAGATCCAGGGCTTTGAATTGGCTCACCCCAACATCTACTCCATCGATGAACTGCTCAAGTGCATGAAGGAGCCCGTCCTACATATCCAAAACTACAGGATCTCCATGACACAGGGTAACGATAGGATATCCAAGAGGAATCCCAGTAAGGTTCCAGTGATAGAGTATCAGAAAACAGAGAACATGTAATATGCCAGGGAATCATTGCAGTGAACATTTACAAGCAAAGAAGTGTGGACAAAGGGTATACTGTGGGACACACCACAACTCTCATGATTTTCCCTCTGTTTACAGGGAAGGTGCAAGGGAGGAGGATGGGTACGAGAGGAAGAGGAGATGAGAGGGATTGGGGTGCATGATGTGAAATTCACAAAGAACCAATAAAAAGTTTTTAAAAATTCAACTAATGTAAAAAATATATCTTCAGTACAAGATAAAGTGTAGTGAATAAACTAGTCCTGTGAAAGTCTGGTTCATGAAAGGAGAAGCAATTCTTTCTCAGTGAGGTGCTCATGGGATGCCTTATGGAAGAGCAGGTCTTTTATCTCAGCCTTTAGTGCTGGCAAGATTGGAACTATGTCCTCAGAAATCTCCCAGACACAGAGAACACTGGAAATCTCAAGTGACAGACAGGCGAGTGCCAGCCAGGCAGCTGTGGACAACGGCTAGGTGTTTCCTGGGACTGAGAAGCATTAAAGTCCGACCTGTAGCTTCATGTTGACAAGGAAACATTGAAAACTCGACCTGAGTGTCTGACTCCTTGTCTGTGCACTCAGACTCCAATCTGAGAAGTATCTTGCCCTGAATCCATCACTTTTTCTCTCTATTACCTAAAATGTACAGACACTTTAGAGCTGCCACAAGTCTTTCAAGAACCAAAGAAGAGAGCTCTTCTCTCTGTGTTACAAGGACCCAATTTATGTCTAGGTTGAAATGGTAGACAAGATAGTCTAGTACTGGAAAATAAGGGAGAATTGAGGCTTTATTCTATTCATAAGCACATTCCAAGTACATACAGCATCCATCTCCTCTCATTATATTGAGTATATTCTATGTAGATATTGATCCAATCTGACAATAAACTGATATACTCAGTGTCATAGCAACTGTAGATCTTCGTTTAGGCATTACTTATTTCCCTTGAATTTTTATTGGTTTTCAAAAGACTTTGTCGAGAGATGTCTCAGTGGTTAAGAGCCCTCATTGTGCAATCATGAGGACCAAAATCTAGATCCCAACATCTAGGTAAAGGACATTCCCCACCAACACCTATAACCCCACATCCAAAGGACCTGATGCCTTCCTTTGGACCTCCATGCAGACAAAGGCCCACACATTCGTATAGACTCAAGCACAGGCATACACACACACATACACACACACACACACATACACACACACACACTTTATTTCCTAAAGGAAATGTTTTCTACTGATGATTACCCAGAGAGCCAAAGCATTTTTTTTTCTTTGAGAAGATTTCTATGTAATTTCAATTATTCTTATGCTGGCTCATATGCTGGCTCACAGTGGTACTACCTGCAAAGGCCAGACCTTCCAGTGAACAGCTTCCTCTGCTGAACTTCCCCACTCCCACCCCCCGCTTAGTACTTCATAACTGGGCTTGCCCAAGAAAATGAAATCTAAGAAAATATAAACTCTGGAAGAAATCAAGACTTTTCTAACTGTATTAGGGTAGTTAATCCCATTAGATTAACAAATGATCTTCTCAGCTAAGAAACTATGGCAACTTGAGAAATCACCACTGAGATCAGGATGGCTTTATTAAATTAACCCCTCAGAAGAATGGCGCCATGGGCTGTAGTCACATCAGTGCGAATGTGAGAAAATAGCTCTGCAAATTCACTCAATACGTCTGAGAAATGCAAGTTGACAATTGTGTCCCCTAAATTTTAGAGAGCTATGTTTACCTGGGCCTTGGAGTTTACATCAACTCCCCAACAAACACACAGCCGAGATTCAGGGACAGAGTCCTCTCCATTCTTAGGGACGAGCCCTGTCCATTCTCACTAATAGCATCATGCAATTTCAAATTCTCCCTCTGTCCTAACAGCATTTTCTTCTCTAATTACTTATTAAAACAGACTTTTTTTTCCTCATGAGAAGAGTGTAGCAGACAATGCAGTGACAAGAAATCAAGAGTCATAGCTCGGGGGCTGGCCTTTAGGAGCCCAGGAGCTGCTGGCAGGGGGTGTGTAGGAGTCAGACCTCCACAAGAAGTGGGATTCACGTATGGTGAATGAGGTGGTAAATCCAGGAACTGGTTTTGGATTAGGAGTTATTTTCTCATTCAGCTTCTTCAAAAGAAGAACATGGCCATTATCAGTCTTTGGTTCTGGTGTGGAAGTGGGGATGGCTGACTCCAACTGCCAGCCTGACCCCCAGGCTCCATAGCTTCTGTGTGGAAAAATAAATCAAATAGCAATGACTTTTGCCAAGAAAATCCCAGTGGGAGGAAAGAATCCATGTCTATTTCTCAGGAATACCAAAGTGCACTGGAATGCTCTGGCATCTGGTGACAATGGCATCAGTTACACTTACAGCTCCAGCCACTTTTTCTATTGTGCTTTCTACTAGAAATTGGAAGGAGGTGGCCTTAAAAGAAACAAATTAAAAACAGGAATCTCAATGCAAAGGCTTCAAAACAGAGAAAAGACAAAGAGAGGACATCCAACAGAATGCAGAATGAGAAGGAACTTCTCACAGTCACAGTGGCTCCAGGCTATGATGGGTTTTCCCAGGCTCCCAAATCTCAGTGAATCCATAGCAGGATCTCTGATCCTGAAGGAAGCTAATTTCCAAGAAGCTCCCAGGACCTCAGTGTGAGTATGATCTGAGTATACTCTAAAGGTATTCATGGTGTGGAATTTTAAGAGGTGAGCCCCAGTTAGTGCAGGCATTGCCCTCAGAGGGATTTGGAGTAGTTCTTACAGAGCTCTGGTTAGTTCTTACAAAAGGGTTGTTGTGTACAGCATGTCTGCCCACAGAGATCAGTGTAGAGCCTCTTCAATAAACTAAAATAGAAGTGCTATAGAATCCAGAGGCACCTAAATACCCACTTTTTTGTGGTACTATTCACAGTAGCCAAGTCATGGAATTAGTCTACAGACCTGTTAATAGGTGAATGGTTAAAGAAAGAGTGACATATTATAGAATAGAGAGTTACTCGGCCACAGGGAAGAATAGTCATGTGATTTGCACGTGGATAGATGGAACTGGGAAACATCACATTAAGCAAGGAGAATACTGTCTGTTTTCTTTTACAGACAAAAATCCAGGGTAGGGGAGGAGAATGGTAAAAGGGAGGGTGTGGGAAAAAACAGGCGAGTCTGCAAGATGGCTCAGGAGGCAGAAGGGCTTGTCACACAAGCCTGATGACTTTTGTGTAGTCCCTGGAACCTACAGTTGAAGGAGAGGAGGGACACCAAAAGTTGTCTTCTGACCTTCATACACACGGAGTGATACTGTGCTCTCTTTCTCTCTGTCTCTCTCTGCCTCTGTCTGTGTGTGTATCTGTTTGTCTCTCTCTCTCATACACACACACAGACACACACACACAGACACACATGATACATAAATTTAAAAAATGAAAAAGGATACCAGGGAAGAAAGGTAGTATATGAGAATTTATGGGAAATTATCAAAGCACATTATATACATATATAGACTGTTCTTTTATACAATTACTATATAAAATAAAAATTAGAGAAAAAAGAAAGCGCAGCCCTGGCCCCTCTGGTACCTGCTTCACCATTTGGCTTCTGCCTACTTAACTCACTCTACCACTGTAATGACATCATCACCATCAGCCTGACTCCAGTTCCCTGCTCTCTAACCACAAAACTGAGAGATGAACCTCTTTCTTTGACTTATATCAAACACCTATCACCCGGTGTTTGTCAGAGCAGTGAAATATGGACTAACACAGCTGGCATGCTCAACATCTGCTCGTAAACCCATCAGCCAAATAACAAAGACCATAAACCCACACAGTGGCTACCTGAACAATCGTGCTTCCAACTGAACCCACTGTGGGCATCTGTAGAAAGAATCTCTTGTGCACCATATAGAAGCATCAATAAAAAAGCCTACTGCCAATGAGCCGAGGCAGGATTTGAAGGTAGGACATCCCACAGAGAAAGAGAGGAATTCTGGGAAAGAGTCAAGAATGAGAGATTCACCAACTCTAGAGAAATTGGATGCATGAAATGAGGAGGGGTAACTAACCACATGGTAGAACCTAGAATAGAATAAATTGCTTAAGCATGTTACAAGCTAGTCAGGGAACAAGCCCAAACTTATGGTTTAGGCAATTATTCAGAAATAATTCAATCTCGGTATTTATTTCAAGGACCAAAGACGCCAGGTAGAAAAGCTTGTGGCTACGGATAACAGTAGGTTCCGTCAGGAAGTGTCAGGATGCTGTTGGATGGGGAGTAATGGATACTGCCAGACAAAAATAACCCCTCCTCCAGTAGCTCTTAGTCACTATAATGTCCTTTCTCCCCGTGTCCTGGAATCTGTATGAGGCTCTGGAGATGATGCATAAGTAAAACTATTTTTTCTAGCAATACCAACAGAACTCAAAGCATAGGAAGCCAAGAAGCCACTGGACAGGCACAAAAATGATTTTGGGGATAGGTGACAGAATTTAAATTAAACGTAGGAGAATTGTTTGTTGTAAGTTGGAAAGAATTCTGGGTTTAGGATGTTGTTTGTTGATATATTGCCTTCACTGACCGGAAGGAATGTAATAGTCTCAACAAAATAAAAAAGCAAGTTCAGTATTAGAAATGAACACCTTAGGACTGGTTTGCATCTTTTAGTGTGTGGGTTTCTGAGTCATAGTAAATGTCAGTTCTACCCAGTCAGTCGGCAGTGTAAACATGCCATGGGCTTTGTGATGAACATTCTTGAGCAAAAGAAGTTGTGCTGGCCTGGTGGGATGGGAAGGTTCCAGAAGGGATGCCCATGTGAGTATGCATTCCACATTGCATGACCTCTGAGAGAAGACACAGGAAACTGCAAAGGGAAGCCACTGCTAAGTCAGGGTCCCCAAGCTGGAATCTGAAGAAGCATGGCTGGGAAGACAATAGATGCTTTTGTTTCAATTTATTTACATAGAAAATTGAATAATACAACAGACAGAGAGGAAGAGTGTGTTTCTATTAGCCCTATCTTCAAGTGGGTGGGTCCTTTCCTCTCTGTGACTCTGAAATGGATGTTTGCTTGTTTGGGTTTTTCTTCCTCTTTTTTTGTCTGTTTGGGTTTTTTTGTTTTGTTTTTAAGTATAAAGCATTAGTATCTTTACTATGACATAATGCAGTACTTTATACAGTAACTCATTTTAATGTAAAAACATTTTATGTACAACTGCAAAGAAACAGACAGATAATGTGAACATAAAGATGGGTTATAATTCAAATGTTCAGAGTTATTGGACAAACTGGAAAATATTTTCTCTGTAGAAAATAGCAAAAATGATAACATTTCCCAGTAAGCCCATTTAAAGAAGATAACAGCTGAATTGTACATATAAAATACAGTTCTCATTCTGGGATCCAGAAGAAACCTTACCTTTATTGGTTCAAAGAGCTATGTTTTACTTCAATTAAGTTGAGTAAATGAAATTCCTATTAATCTTCCCCCTCACTGTTTGGTTTATGGCAGATCATTTTTCTATAGGTTAACTCATAACTCAACTTCAGGGGACGGAGGCAGCGAAGAGGAAATAGAAACTTCCAAGGAGAGAGACCAGGAGTTGGCAACAAAAGCAGCAAATTCCCAAACACAGGCCAGAAACAAAGTTTTAGTAAAGCGTTGAGTAGCGCAGGAAGTAACTGTCCACCCTGTGGACTCTGATGCCCTTCGATGAATGCCCTTGAACATCATCAAAGCCTCTTTCCTTTGGGATCATTTTCTCAGTCTCTTCTTCTTGCAAAGACAGGCTTCTGAACTGTCACATCTTACCCCCATCTGTTGTCTTCATTTTGAAAAGGGATAGGGATTCCTTGCATCTTTATTCCAATATGCTGTCTAGATTTACAAAGAGATGCGAGTTTTAAGTAGAATGAAGTCATTGTCTTTAGTTGCACATGTTCCCGTGTAATAGTATGGCATTTCAATGTGGCTATGCTTCCTAATGATCAGATCAGGTCAATTTTTGTATCTTTCAGATGCCCCTGAGTATCTAGTAGAAAAGATTCTTTACCCAGAGGCTTCTAAATAGGTGTACAGATGTATTTATTGGAACACTCATGAGTCACCCCACCACCAGGAAATCAAGCAAGGGTGTATGTGATTACACGATCCTTTGCCTCAGGTCAGGCAGGGCTCACTCTGCACAGCTCATTTTCTTCTGAGCCCACCTCACCCTCTTCTCCTTACATTGTGTGGTTAAACACCTTGCTGCAATTTTACTATATGGAACACTTTCAGAAGACTCAACCTTGGAACAGCTCAACTCTAGTCTTTAAAATTAGCCCCAAATCCTCTCAGCCAATTATTTCATATTCAAAACTTCCAGAAAAATTTTAATGACGAAATAACAAATGCAAAGCAGAGGTCATATAGATATTATATTTTATATATTTTAAACTTTGTATATTATATGATATATTAGATATTAGATTTTGTATGTTATATGATATATTAGATATTAGATATTAGATTTTATATGTTATATGATATATAAATATTAGATTTTATATTATTTCTATCATATATCATATACAGCATATAGCATATATTATGTTATATATTATATATGTTATATGTATAATGCATTATACCATATAATTTATATATGTTATATAATTTATATATGTGACATATAACATATATTATATAGACTGTATATAAAACAGATTTTATTGGCTACTTTAACAAAGAAGTTCTTTCACACCAACAGAACTATTGAAAATAAACCTATTGTTTTCCCATCTTCTTTTTTTTTTTTTTTTCAAGTATCCATTCGGTTTTATTGTCAACTGGAAAACTTGACAACCCCCCAGTGCAGCAGGGTGTTAATTTAATCCTCTTCCTCATCATCACCAGCTCCAGCGCCGCCCTGGCCCTTCTTGGCATTCTTCCTCTTCACTCGGCCTGGACGGCCACCACCATAAGGAGAACGGAGGGAGAAGTCAATGTGCTTCTGGGAGTCCAGACGAACAATGAAGGATGGGATGTTCACCACCTGCTTGCGGACCCTGATGTGACGTTGGCGGATGAGCACACGGGCGTGGTGAATAGATTTGGCCAGGCCCAGCTTAAAGACCTGGGTCTGCAGCCGTCTCTCCAAGAAATCCTCAATCTTCAGGCCCAGGATGTAATCTAGCTTCATCTTGCCCTCATCCAGCACCCCAATGCGAACAAGCCGCCTCAGTAGAGCGTTGCCTTCAAACAGACGCCGAGGATCTTTCTCGTCCAGTGTCAACAGCTCCCGGGCAGCCTTACGGATCTTGGCCAGGGTAAATTTGACCCTCCACACCTCACGTTTGTTCCGGAGTCCATACTCTCCAATCAACTTTAGCTCCTGATCGAGACGTGATTTCTCGAAGGGTCTCCGTGGGGTCACATAGGTTTTGCGACAAACCCAGCTTCTGGCGACCGGCATATTGACCTCGCTAGGCCCGCTGCGCCTACGAACTCAGGCCCGTGACAAAGAGCCCATCTTCTTTTCTTATCCACTTACACTAAAACAAATGCTTTTCCTTTACTGTCCCTGAGTCAGCTGTAAGCATTGACATTATAAATGCAAACAACCTTTACACAATTACATGGAGAATGTTTTAGCCTCCTGTCAAACCAGGCCGAGACATGGCCAGTGTCATGCCATGGCTTTCATAGGCTGCACAAGGGCCAGCAGGCAAAACTACACTGCCCTCACCCCTGAAACTTTAGTGGTGGTCCTGGCAGTTACCTCCCCAACATGCTTTCCTCCTGTATTTGTCCTTTCTTCTCTCGTTCAGAGAGACTGGGAAAAGACTACTCTCTATCTTCAGGACAGTAAAGCCTGGTCATTGAGTTCTTGTTATTACACAAGAAAATGATGCTTTCCATACTCCACTGTCTGAGCATCACTGGGGAGCTTGTTACACTGAGGAGTCCTAAGAAGATCAGTGCCTGAGATTTGCATTTAAATCAGTTTACAGAGGCAGAAGGTGCTGTGACCCAAGGACCATGCTTTGAATAGTAAATCATTAGAAGATCTCTGGCAGGGATGTCTCCCCTTGATTTTCACAGAGGCAGGCTCTTTGCTTATCCTCTGCCTCTAGGATAGCATTAAGACAAAGAAGAACGTGAGGCTTTATCAGCCATCTTGTATCCTGAAAGGAAGGAAGCCAGTATGTTGAAAAACCAGCAGAGCAGATTAGCAAGTGGCTTGCTGTGTGCTGGTGTCATTGAGTCTCTGATGTGAACTCATTTCTTTGAAACCTCCTACTTCGAAACTTATTTTAATAGGATGGCAAATATTTTGATTGTGGTCTAATAAAAATTAAGTATAAACAGATGATAACAGAACAGGTGAGATAGCTCAGTCAGTAAAATCCTTGTCATAAAAGCATAAGGATATGAGGGTTCTGGATGTTTGGGTGGGTTTTTTTTTGGGGGGGAGCACTTGTTTGTTGTTTTTTTAAGTTGGTCAAGGTGGCAAGGGTTTGTAATCCTAGCCTTGAGAAGGAGGAGAAATGTAGATTCCTGAATCTTGTTGGTCTAGCCTACTTGGTGAGTTTTAGTTCAATGAGAAACTTTATCTCCCACAAACAAGGTAGATAGTTCTAGAGAAATAGCCAAAGTTGTTGTACCCTAGTCATCATGGTGTGTGTGTGTACACGTGTGTGTGTGTATATATATATATATGTACACACCACACACACATACACATGTACACACAGAGAAAGAGATGATTCTAATTCCTTCATTACAATAAATGAACTATAGTTTTAAAGTATTTTTCCAAAGAGTTCTCTCCTGTAAAATTTTAACACTTCTCTAAGTTGAAGAAAATAAAATTACCAAAATTACATCTCCATTTAGGAACACCAAGGTTAAGAGACTCCACACATGTAACTAACACCAAGGAAAGTGCTGTGGTCCCAGCATAAGCTGACCTGAGAGAGATGTCAAGAGATTATACAATGACAGGGCAATGTCAAGGAGTACACATCCTGTTCCTGAGGAGACGCAGATACTGTTTTACTCAGCCTAAAGACTGGCTGAGAGCCATCGTTCACCTTAGGCAGAGTCATCCTAAGAGGCAATGAGGAACAGAAAGAAGCATTTTCAAGTTCGGACAGAGATTTATTGGTTTCTAACTACAATTGGTCACAGGACACCAGACAGTGAAATGTTCAGCAAGCCCAGGGCAACCTGTGGCCAATATGACAGCTTTCAGCATGTTGAGCAGGAGCCTTCTACATCTAAGTGGCACAGGAACAAGAGAGGTCACAAAGTGGCCAGTGTGATAGAGTCCACAAGAAATACATTTGAGACCCTTGTCTGAGTATCCAGCTGCTCCCAACCTCCTACTATGTGCAAGTCAGCCCTAACTGAATGTGGCCCAGAGAGGGGCTGGAGTAGATTAAGGAAGAGCAGGACAGTGGGGCTTTCTAACTACTCCTCTTTTGTAACTTCCTTTACTCCCAACTCTTAGCTTCCTTCCTTTTCTCTGAAATGTTCCTGCTTCGTGTGTCCCTCTATAGGACTTCTAGTAAGTGACTAGTTGGTTATCTAATGGGGCAAAATAACTGTCCTGGCGGGCAACATGAGTCATGCAAAAATTTCAAACTCATGGACTTTTTGACAGTAACCTCAGTGAAATACATTCAAAAAATGAAGAATACCAGAAATGTTCTGGGAGAGAATGCAGTTCTTACAAGTTGGCTTCTCCCACGAGAGAAGTCTCAAATGAAAGCAGACGCCTGGTCTACCTCCAAGTGAGGACACCCTGTCATGTCTTTGCATAACTTCCCTGGTCTGCAAAGCGTTTGGTCTCCTCATTAGCTTCCCGTTATTATCGGGTTAGGTTCTTACATTTTTTAAGTTAGGGCAGAATGGGATGGGTTCCATAATGGCATTTGCATACACATGTGTATTACAATGTGTTATTATGCTCTCCATCCATTTCTAAATATCCTGTCTCATGTCCCCTCCTCCCCCTTTCCCTTAAATAGTCCCCTCTTCTGCTTTCAGATCACATGTGTGCCACTGTGGGCTTCCGTTTCAATGCTTCTTTTGAGTAGCCCTCCTCACTGACCTTAAGCAGTTTCACTAACCTGTGTGAGTCAGCAGAAGCCAGACCAAATGACAGGGTAACCACTAAGGTCAGTCTGCTCTCTGCCAGCTCCTTTTCACAGAAAATCGTCATGCTTCTACTTCACACAGTCATTATAGGAAGAAAGCAATACACAATATTTCTTTAAAAAATTCATGCTCACACATGTAATAAATTATTAGTCATTAATTATGCTTTTATTCTATCCCTTTACTCAGAGATCTATGAGAAAGAGGAGTTGCAAAGATTGATGGGTGACTCCAAGGTAACAATGGCTTTTCCAGACCCAACAGGGCTGATGTACATATGAACTCATAGAGACTGTGGCATACCGTGCAAGACCTGAACACCTTCAAGGCAGAAAATTCCCAGCACAAAAGAGGAGAAGTGGGCTCTAAGTCTCATCCCTAGCCGAGAAGCTATTTAAAAAAAAAAAAAAAAGATAGCTGTTGGTAGAGGGCCAGTCAGGTTGCTCCAATGGAGGACACTGGACACTGGACATATCAACCACACTCGGGGGGCAGGCCCCATCTCAGTATTTAACTAACACAAATCTGACTCCATGGTTTCAGACACTTCTGCTTTTATTTTTATTTTGGGGTTTGGAGTTATTTTTTAAAAGAGAAAGAACATTAAGTTGAGTGGATTGAGAGAGAGGGAATATCTGAGAGTTTGGGGCTGGGAAAGACTATAATATAAATATACTATGAGATTCTCAAAGGATTTTTTTTAATTTTGTATTTTTAAAAATTTTAAATTTTAAGTAATTTTTTAAAGATTTATTTATTTATTTTATGTAAGTCCACCATTGCTCTCTTCAGACACACCAGAAGAGGGCATCAGACCCCACTGTAGATGGTTGTAAGCCACCATGTGGTTGCTGGGAATTGAACTCAGGACCTCTGGAAGAGCAGTCAGTGCTCTTAACTGCTGAGCCATCTCTCCAGCCCGTAAATGTTTTTAAAACTCAAAAAGCATTCAGAAAGTCACACTCCATCCCATGGATATGTATAAAATCACTTATCAGTTTAAAATAAAATAGGAATAACAATATTATTGAAATATTTTTATAACTTTTTATTAATTTATTGCATTTTTATGTGTATAAGTGTTTTGTCTGTATGGATGTGTTTGCACCACAAGTGTACAGTGTGGCTTTGGAGGTCAGAAGAGGGCATTAGATCCCCTGGAACTAGAATTGCAAATGATTGTGAGCCACCACATAAGTTTTGGGAACTGAACCAAGGTCTTCTGCAAGATCAGGACTGCTGGGCATCTCTCTAGCCCCTCATTGTAGTGTTCTAATGATTGTTATTTTATTTATTGTGTTACTGTGATAAAAAAAAAATACCAGGACCAAAAGCAACTTAAAGAAGAAAGAGTTTATACAGCTTGTTGTTCCAGAGGGACGGAGAACCCATCAAGAAGTAAAAGGCATGGTTTGGCAGCCAGAGCAGGGAGTTGAAAGACCTCATCTCCACAGCACACATCAAGGAGGGAGGGAGAGAGAGAGAGAGAGAGAGAGAGAGAGAGAGAGAGAGAGAGAGAGGGAGAGAAGTGAACGGAGCAAGGGGGTAATCCCTCAAAGCCAACTCAGTGATGTACTTCTTCCACCAAAACTGTACTTCCAAAAGATTCTGTAGCCCCTCCAAACAGAACCAACAACTGGGAACCTAATGGCTCAAATACATGAGCCTGTAGGGGACCTTTCTCGTTCAAACCAGACACCAAATTTCTTGAAGAACACTGGAAAATACAAACACGATCAAGGAAAATAACAATTCAAACCTGGGAGCAGTGCAGTAGGCCATCAGGAAGCAAACAGCTAGCATGGCAGCTTCAGGAGGAAATCGTGGGGATAGGGGTGAGGGGAGTGGAGACCTGTGAAATCAGCCCTCAGGAGCCTGGGACTTTTAGAAAGATCTGAATGGTTCAGAGGATGGTGCTCTAGAGGATAGACTGTCTCTGAAGTGGTAAGCGCAGGAAGAAGAAGCCCCTGAGGGAACACTGAAGGATAAACTAACCATGCTGAGAAGATTTTTAAAGGGACATTAATGTGTCTCTCTTTGTCTCATTGCTTCTCTCAAAGGCAATAACCAGAAAATAGGGCTCATTTGGAGAAGCACAAGAGCAGAGGCAGAGCCTTAACTGAGAATATCCTCAGCTCTCTCTGACTTTGCTTGAGCAGTGAGACAAGACTTGCAGAAAGCTGGGAAAGGGCAAGAGAAACTAGCTAATGTGTTTCAATAGCAACAAAAGATTTCTCAATGACCTGGAATGATTCAGAGCCAGAGGCTTACCAATCAGACAGTGTGTGAAGGACTTTGAGAAGAATTCCAATCATCCTCTTCCTGATGGTCAGTCAAGGTGAATGAATAGCTACACTACAAAAGGGTAAAACAGAAACAGCATGAGGAAGAGGCAAGTCTCCTAAAAACTCTTCTGTCTACTGTTCTAATGAGTCTTTGAAGAAGGAACTTGAGCCTCAAGTGATACAATTACAATGCTGTCCATGGGTCCTTGGAGCATCTGCAAAAGTCTAGCTTGAAGTGTAACATCATCAATCACTAGGTGTAGAGCATCTGTTCCTAAATTATATATATTAAGTTTTTGGCTCTTTAGTGATAGCAGTGAATTTTCCAACACATTCAAATATTATTTTTACCTCAGAACTTCCTAATTTCTCTATACTAATATTATATATTAATGCACATTTATTTTCAGTATGATGGGTCAAATAAATAATCATTGGGACTGAAAAGTAGACTGACTGGTTTTATACAAAAAATAAAATCTGAACAGCAAGCAAAATGAGGAAGCCTAGCATCCTGGACAGAGTGGGTAGCAAATAGAGTGAAAGAAGACAGATTGGAAACACAATAGTAAAAGACACAAGGGCCCAGCCCCTACCCTTGAGAGCCTACATCTCCTAAAAGAGGGTACAAGTTTCAGAAATTATACTGCAATTCAAGAAGAAATCGGTAAGAAATCAAGCAAGGGTCATGTTGCATGAGGTAAACCAGACACTGTTGGTGTAACAATGCTACACAGAGAAACCCTGTCTCCAGAAAATAAAATTGAACCAAGAGTTTTTCTGCCAGATGTTTATCAGAGGCCAAGACAAGGATCAGATCATTGGTTCAAACAGGCAATTGTGTCCATTTTTAGACCCAAAGTTGAAAGCTTATAGCACCAGGCCATTTCTTACGTCCTTTTGACTGCTATAGATTTGAAAGCTATCACTTCACAGAAGCCTTCAGCATGGAGGCTGGGGGGAGCCACAAGTCTTCACTAGATAGTCCTTCAGGTAATCATCTTCTAAAGATTGGGGTCAGCTGTAGGTGAGAACTTTCACCTCTACACAGAACATACTCAAAGGTGCTTTCCTTGAAGTCTTTATCATTTTAGGCCCTCATAGATGAGGGGATGTCAGACAGGCTATGAGCCAGGCTCAAAATCTGAGTGTAGAGTGTTTATTAATTAGTTTTTCTGAGTTGTCGACTCCTATTTTAGGACAATATCTTTGTTTTTCTTCACTTCGTCTAGCAACACTGTACATCAAAGCTGACAGCCATCTTCTCCATTGGGCAGTGGCATGGTGGCATAAGTTGGGTTGTGATATCTACAAAAGACAAACCCTAAGGATGTGGATGTATTCATTAACCTTTTTCTCATTGCTGTGACTAAATGTCTGTCAAATGCAACACGTATCCTGCCTCATAGTTTGAGGGTAGTGTCCATCATAGGTGGGGGAGTTACGGCAGCAGGTCACATTTGCATCTACAGTCACAAAGCAGAAAGGCATGAATTCTCAGCTCGATTTCTCCTTCTTGCTTAACCTCAGACCTCAGCCCATGGATTGGTACCACCCACATCTAGTGTGGGCCTTCCCACTTCAGTTAGCCAATCTAGAAGACCCTTCATGGTAATGGCCAGAGGCTTGTTTCCATGTTGAGTCTAAATCACATGAAGTTGACAGTCGAGATTAACCATCACAATGACATGAAGTTGACAGTCAAGGTTAACCATCACAATGACCTTGACAGATATAGAGTCTCTTTCCACCATTTCCTGTCTGCCAGGTTACCTGACTTCTATACAAGATTATATTTAAAATAGCTATACCATCTTCATTTATCAGAAAGATTTAGCAAGGCACAAATAAAAAATAATGTACATAAAACAGCAAAGAGCCGTAGAACGTTCCCTGAACCATATAGGTTCATATTTGTCTCACATACTTTATTTTATGTGGAGAAATCGTCACCTCAGTGACCAAGTCTTCCAGCCACCTACTTTCTTTCATTGTTCTCTGATCCTTAGCATGCATCCAAAGTTACAGACAACCAAAGAATGATTATCTACATCCTCCTTCTGTAATTATGGAAATCGTAACAAAGAATAAACATCAATTTCTCATGGGACTGCAAAAGTATGAAAGTCTACATTTGAAGTTACTTTAAATGAAGCAAAGATACCAAAAATCCAAATAGTAAACCAAGGCACTGAAAAGAATTGAGGAGCAGAGACAATGTTCTCCTTCATACCTGGTCTTGATGTTCCATCTACTCTGTGTTGAAGAAACAAAAAGTAGCAAAAAGATGAATAAATAGGTACAAAGTTACTGGTATTTTCTTTCATAATGATTTTTGAAAGGTAAGATCAGGAAACATAAATGTTGCTAATGGCATGATAAGATTTGTCCACTTGGAAAAAATAAATAAAATATACTTTAATTAAACAGTCTTACAATTAGAATCGGAAAGTTTGAGGTGGAGAGCCCTTTTTTGAAAGCTCCAGGATCATCTAAAAGCTTTGTCTAAACTCGATTATTTCAGAACAGCAGGAGCCAGGACTTCAGAAAGACTTTCCACTCTGTGGGCCTGCACCATGCTTCCTGTGTTTTAGACTGCTTAGTATTCTCCAATTACAGCCTGGCTTGGGAGAAATGGGACAGCCTGGAGTGCCTGATGGCAGGAGCATTGCCCACTGGCTGCAACCTCTCCTCAGGTTTCTAGAAAATTAGCCATTACCTTCTGTTACGTTAAAGCAGCCAGCCTTCCGAGGACAGTTTTAATGAGCTTACAACCAAAAGTCTTCAACATTTTCAGTCTCCACTAATATTTATAACAGCCAGGACCCAAGAAGCAAGGTAGCGTGAGGAGAAATAACCAAAGAGGAATAATAATAGCATGTAATGTGAAAAAAAATAAGCACTGTTCCAAGAATATGAAAGAAACTCTACTAGCAAGGTATTTCAATGAATTCAGCAATCCATTTTTAGCCAGGCAAGATAAGATTTCATACTCTGTCAAAAGGACAATGTTCAATCACTCCTATTTTCCACAGCTTCTTTTACATAATATGTCTTTCCAAGAACTGCTTTAGATTACTCTGCACAATAGATGCAGATTTTTAATGTTATGCCATGGCTGAGTGCTTGAATTTTTGTCATTTCTTACTTTTTTGTAATCCCTAGGCTACTAGGTCCTAGATTTTCACTTCAAAGAATAAAAGTGACAGTGTGATTTGATTGTACATTTACTATTACTCTTTATCAAAATGTATAACTACAAAATATACTTACTTTTTACAAAGTAACTCATTTATTCAACATGTATTTATTAAGCATTATTATACACCAAATGCTGGTCAAAGTTCTAAAGACTAACAATGCATAAAACATAAATCCCTTGGCCATGTGGAACACAGATTTTAGTGAGGTAGGCTGGAGACAAATGTGCATTTATTTCTAAAAGTTAAAACAGATACGGTGTGACAGCAGTCCCAAGAAGATGATACTTGAAGATATGACTTAATGGAAGTAAAAGCCACAGAGATATCAAGAAATTCTCCTCTCGAGATGAAGGGAAGGGAGGTGAGGATGGTAAGAGGCAAGGCCTTGAGGTGAAGTCTTGACAGAAGAGCATGTGTTTGAGGCCCAGAAGGGAGAGGTCAGAATGTGGTGGGTCAGAAAGAGAGGGTGTGGGGTGAACTTTAAGAGGCATCCAGAGAACAGAACCCAAGCAGAGCCTTCTGAGTGAGATTCAAAGACATCATGCTTACCCACAGGGTAGGAAAATGGGGAATGTGATACGATCTGCTCTCACATGCCCAGGAGTTGTCTCTCCAATGTTGAGGAGATTGCTAGCAGCAAACGAAGGTCAGTGTACTGAACTGTGTGATAGAAAATGGCACGGGCAGAAGAGGGAGGGCCGATTAAGGAAGAAGAGTCCGTGGGTTGGTGGTGCATTAGACAGGGGCTAGAAGAGGAGCCAAAGATGAGGGTCAAGTAACTGAAGGATGAACCATTTAGCTCGCTTTCCCATTCCACTCTTTCAGTCCAATTTGAGCAGTGAAAGAGTTAACTCATCCAACAGCCTTGGAGTTCATATGAAATACAAAATTTAGTCATAAAGAACTTCCTTCTAGATAAGCATAGTAGCACACACCTGTAAGCCCAGCACTTGGGAGGCAGAGAGAAGAAGTATCAGCATTTGAGATGGTCCTCAACTAAAAATGAGTTCAAGACCAGTTGGGACTACATGAGACCTTGATTCAAAAATGTGGGGAGGGGTGTCTGATTTGCACTCTCATCTCAAAAAACTTCCTCTACGGGGCCAAAATTATAGCATTCTTCTTTATTGCCATTCCAGAAATTCTCTGATCTGTCATTCAAAAATTAATCTGTGTCAGCTTGCCTTGCTGCTGCATCTCTTTAAAATTCGAAGCACACTTCTGAGATTTGGCGAGCTGCTCATCACTAGGTACTCTTGGGAGTTGATTTTCTTTCTCACACCAACCTGTAAGTTGGTGATAGAAGGGGTGATGACCTAATGCACTAGGTTACAGGAAATATTTGGGGACAGATGGTACTTAAGTCAGATGTAGTTTGAGGCAGTGAAATGAAATGTGACTTTAGAAAGCTGGAGAGCTTCCTGAGGCCACTGCGCTTCTGAAAGGGTATGGCAGCCCAGAATGTCAGAAAACAAAGCTGCAATCAAAATGCTCATACATTCTGTCAAAGGCACATGCACTTTTGCTCCCAAGAAAAAAAAAGAAAGGAAACCATCTGTAGCTAAACAGACATTAGTGAAAGTTCATTTTGTTCCTCAAAGGTTTATTCGGTATGAAAGCCTTTTGGATTTCTTTGAATTTTTATGCTACATGAAACTGTGTAATAATTTTATATAATAGTCATCATGTGCTAAAAACTTAAGGAGATAAAGATAACATCAACTACAGCTAAGGGCAATTTGAGGGGTGGGTTGTATGGGAATTTAGTATACTAGAATCTTTCTAGAATATATACCTATATGAAGGTGATCTAAATAATGGGGGAGACGAATCCCAACTGGACATGTTTCATCACCAAATGAAACCTCTTGTTCCAGGCACAGGTTACATCTAATTGAGCTGTTGCCTAAAGGACCCCCATGAACACCCCCAAACAACCCAGGCCAAGACTTTTGATTATTTTCCACAAACTGATGCTGAAGCCCTTTTTGTTAAGATAACACGTATACAATTTCTTTGAACTCAAAGAATTTGATCTGGAGCCTTCCTAGAGCCTTCACTAATTCGTGTACTAGATGGTACTCCGCATGCCACCAGAGGAGAAATTCAAACACCAACTCAGCTACAACTCCTTCATTCTAACCTGCAAGATAGCACAGTGCACCAGTAGCACACAGCTCATGGGAGTAACCAACCAATATTGAGTTTAGGGTCCATTCCATGAGATGAAACCCATACCAACACTGCTCAGGTGACCAAGAAGAGACTAGACAGGCCAGGGACCTAAGGGAAAACCAAATACTACTGATTTGCCAAAGGAACATAGCTATAAAATGACTCCTAACTATATTCTGTTACACTCACATCAGTGTTTTGCTCAGCCATCCTAAGAGAAGCTTCCTCCAGCTATAGAGGAAAGCAAATGTAGAGTCCCCAGCCAGACAACATGCAGAGAGTAAGAGACCTTGAACACCCTAAATGAAATGTCTCCTCCTCTCGGGTCTCAAGGGACCCTGAAGAAGGGGAGGCTGAAAGAGTGTAAGAGTCTGAGGGGATGGAGGAAGCAGGAAAACGAGGCCTTCTATACACAACAGAACCAGTGTGCATATGAGCTCATAGAGACTGGCAGCATGCACAGGTTCTGCATGGGCCTGGGCCAGGTGGAGTTCCACCACTGGGAAGAGAAGTAGATACAAGACCCATCTGTAACCCATAAACTATCTCCAGCCAAGAACTGCTCACAAAAAAAATTAGTTTTCTCCAACAGAGTCTCACTGAGGATACAAACCATTCTTATGAACTGGCCCCATCCACAGCAGTAGATTGTCAAAACAAAAAGATCTCAATAGCATCTTTGTAGGTTCTCTCTCTCTCTCTCTCTCTCTCTCTCTCTCTCTCTCTCTCTCTCTCCCCTTACAGGCCCTTTGAGAATACATTGTAGTTTCCAGTTTTGTATTTTTATGGGATTTCCGTATGTGCGAGTGTACATCTCTGCATATGTATATGTTTCTTGTGGTTTTTACTTTGGCTCATTTGTCCTGTTTGTTAATTTGTTTGTTTTGTCCTACTCTACTTTATTTTGTTTTGTTTTACCTTATTTTTATTATTTTTTTTAATATTTTATAACTATTTGTGTGAGTTGTTGTTGTTAAGACAAAAACCACAACTCTCGTCTTAAAGGGAATGAGAGATGATTTATTCTACAGCCATTTTGAGTAACCACAGCCTGGGAATTTAGACTACTTCAAATCCCATGTTCCAACATGAAAACAATTTCGTAAAGACTTACACTTTTAAAGAGCAAAGAAAGTCACAAACCAAGGGAACTTTAAAGTACATTGGTGGGAACACCAGAGAGATCGCTACGTGAAGACAGGGGAAGCTTTTCTATAGGCTTAGGGTGATATCTGATGGCACTCATAGCTCCTGGATTAGCTGAAGCTAGTGGGCTTCCAAGTCAATAGCCGAGGTTTTTATTTATTTTCACAACATGTTAGTTCCGATACAGAGTGGGTCAAAGAATGGCTGTTTCATAAGCTAAAACTAGCTCAAGATAAGGTAATTAGCCTCTAAACCTAAACAATTCCAGTCTCTCCCAGGTACTGAAAATTTAACCAGTCTCTGCAGACACAGATTCCCTTCAAGAGACTTCGTTCACAGCCAGACACACCTGCTTTTCAAGCATTTTTATTCACACTGTGCGTGCACATGTGCATTAGGAGGTCAGAGGTATCTGCTAGAGTTACAGGGAGTTATGAGCTGCCCGATGTGGGTAGTGGGAATCGAACTCAGGTCCTCTGCAAGAATAATACATGTTCTCAACCACTGAGCTAGCATGCTAGCCAACTATTTATTATTATTATTACTATTATTATTACTATTACTACTACTACATCTTTTTTTGTTTTCTAATGGGAAAGAATGGTGTGGATTAGATGGGAAGGGATGTGGGGAGGATCTGTGAGAAGTTCAGGGAGGAAAAACTGCAATCAGAATATACTGTATGAAAAAAATCTATTTTTCAATAAGAGAAAAATATTAAAAATAAACAAGAAATCATAAGACTGTGGTGGCTAAATAGTTGATTGCCAATTTGATAGGATCTAGAACCACCAAAGAATTAAGCCTGTGTACTTGTGTACTTGTGTATCCAGATTAAACTAGCCTCTGCTAGTCACTCACCCTAACGCTCCTAGCATCACCTAGGCAACAAGCTTCTTGTGGCTATGTGTAAGGGATTCTCTAGATCAGGTTACACACACAGATGCATGCACACTATTAAGTTCTAGGAAACCTGGTCCTCTCTGTCTTGTCTCTCCTGCCTCCCATCCCTGAGTAAATTAAGTAAATGTCATCAGGGCACTGTTCTTTCGGGAATGTGATGTAATAATTGGAGAGATAGCAACAGGGCCCAATGAGAATATATCTTACGTGTCGAGATACTTTAAAAGTCTTTCTACGGATTAATTGCCAACCTATTGAGAAGACAGAGCCTAGCATGTTCTTTTTGAGAATAAACTAAATTAGTGATCTGCATCCAATGAAGGCAAGTGATGGAAATAATTGGGTGTGGCTTTCTAGGTAAGATGGCCTTGTGGTTCCATCTCATCCTCTTCCATCGTTCACATAACGTTCTACCGATATAATTCCTGCCTGAACACTCTCCTCACCCTTAAATGTATCCTCCTGAGCTGCTATTTCAGACAGCACTGGCTTAAGCAGAAGCTTCCCATAATTTGAGTAATACCAGCAATTATATCCTAATGACACATCTTTCATTTTCCTAAAATTTTGTTTTTATAGCTATTGTACTTTCAGAGTTTTCATTTAAAATGTGACTAATTAGGCTCCTGTGAGAAACTTTTACTTCACCCATGATTTCACACTTTGAAGCATTGACCAATACTTGCATATTTCAAGATATAATTAATGTAGTGTCATTGCACCTTTTTAAATTCTTCATAAGGCTGACATTTTCCAAACAAGCAGCTATGAGCAAAATCAATTTTTCACTTTTCAACAATCTATTCTGACTTCTAAGAAACAAAGACGTAAACAAGTTGACCTTTATGCTTAAAATAAATTCTTTGTCCCATGCAATATTTCCCTGATGCCAATTCCAACTTCCTCCAACACTCTGCATATTATTTTCAAAATCCTAGTGTATAACACGTGGACTCTCTTAGGCCAGAACTAAAACCTACCCTACAACAACAATAACAAATGACAACTAGCATTCCCAGAGTTTGTCAGAGTGACGGGCATTATGCTACATGCTGTGCATTTTTTTGTTCATTTAACCTTAGCCTGTGAAGCAGCTACTGCTGTCAACATCTGCATTAGAAGCCTAGGAGATGTTTAAAGGAGGGAGATCAGAGGTCTTTTCTCCTACAGAACTAGAATTCAAGCCCCACCATCCCCAGGGACCCAGATTGCTACTAATCTCTTCATGGCAAGAAGTTCTTGCCTTCCATATTAATTTCAGTGTGGTTTGAACTGTTTTGCCTTGCTCCAAAATCCATACTTTAAATCCTTAATCAGAAATGTGATCATTTGGGAGCAGGACCTGTAAAGAGGTGGTAACATTACAGAAGTTCATAAGGGTAGAGCATGATCTAATGAGATGAGTGTTCTTCAAAGTAGAGAGTTCTGCATCCTTCCTCCATACCACTTAAGGACACCCTGAGAAAGCACCTTTCTGCAACCAGGGAAGAGATACCTCACCAGAAACCAACCCTAGAGGCATTATGATGTTGGACTTGTGCCCAACATAATTATGAGAAAATGAATTTCTGGTACTTTAGCTGCCCACTCAGTGGGATTTTATTCAGCACTGAGCTGAGTCTGTGAAGTAGCTTAAATAACATGCAGTACTTTCTCCCTGCTCATCCTGCAGACACTCTTGGATGAGTCTCCAGGAGTTAACTGTGCTCTGACTACTAATGCAGTCACTGCCTATGATAAAGTTGACTATCATTAATTGCATATATGGCCTTTGTTCGGTACTCCTCCATTAATATTCACTACTCTTACACTAACGTGATGTTCAACGCTATATTAATCACTTAACACATATTACTGCTATTAATCACGTCAGCCATAATGAGTAAAATTAAAATATTGTCGAACACAATCTTCCTTCTCAGATATAGAAAACAACTAAGTGTGTCACCACATTTGACAAGATGGTGTATTAGTATCCTTAACACTTACTTAGTTTTGAAATTAATTGGTCATGACTCAGTGGGATAATATATGTATGAAGATCACTGTTCTCAAGAGTTCCAGTGATTCAGATGGCTTAACTTCCCTCTGAATCCTGACGTCACAGAATTCTTGTTTTTCTGCTTCCCTATAGCATCTGAGATGCGTGTCATTCTACATACTTTGGTCTCCCTGTCTTGCCTTCTGTCAAGGTTTTCCTCTTTTGGGGGGAGAGTGTAGTCTATGCAGCAAGCACATGGTTTGGAGCTAGAAGGCCATTCTAACCATTTTCCACCACATAATGCAGAATGTGGATGTTATTGAAGTTACTTAAACGTGATGCACCTCTGTTCCTTCACTCGCATGATGCAGCAATACTCATGAGAAGTAAATGGGACTGAAAGCACTGAGCTAAGCATAGAACACTATAAACTGATCAGTTATGATTATTTCCCATTAATCAGATTACTCTATTCTGTATAAGTGGGTGCAAGGGGCTCTAACTTTCCAGTGTTAAGATGCAGGACTATTCACATTTTAATGACCCCAGGCCGTTCTGATGTAAACAAAGCAAATGAGAGGATCTGGGAATTCAGCAGTTGAATAAGCCCCAAGAGTAAAATAAATAGTTGGAAGCAAGTGGGCTTTTACTGTCTGTTCACAGAACATCAGACAATAAGCAGCCTCCTCATATCTTACCTACATCCTAGCAGGACAGTACGAACTACTAGGGAATAAAAAAGGAATGGGGGAGCAGGCTGAAACCAACTCCCATTTTAGGATACAATGAATTTCCATAATTTAGAATTTCCATAAAGCTAGCTATGTCCAGTAGAAAATAGATCAAGTAGTTGGAGGGAGGGACTCAGGATGTCAGGAAGATGGAGCAGGTGATTTAAATCCCAACCATGAATGCGTAATAGGGAACGAGAGGGTAGCAGACAGTCAGACTGGGAGGGAGAGCATGTGGAGCCAGAGCCTAGATACATGCCATGTAATGAGAGAAGAGACTGTGGAGAATGAGAAGCTTCCAAGAAGTGAAAGAGCTAGAAGAGATGGAAAAATCAAAAGAAGCTGTGAGGATGGATAAGGGAGCAGTCACCTGTGTCAAATGTCAAGAGCTCCAGCAAGGAACTGAAGGAGCTTCTAAAACACCTTGCTCTAAGAGGGGAAGTACAGGCCCGGACGGAAGTTTCAGCAAAGTGCAGGTGAAAATGTTTCCCTTTGTTAGAGTCTTCCTGGCCTTCCTCAGTTTCCCTGAGCTCTAGCTTAGGTTGCAATCCAAGTGACATCAATTTAGCACCATCTTACACTGACTACCACAATATCACACTATAAATCATAGTTCTGCAAGCATTATTCTTGAATTCCTCAATGTATGTGTCATCACTTATCACAGGAAATCTTCAGTGTGTGCTGGCTGATTTTACGTCAACTTGACACAGGCTGCAATCATCAGAGAGGAAGGAGCCTCAATTGAGAAAAATATATCCTTGAGATCTGGCTGTAAGGCGTTTTCTTAATTAGTTATTCATGGGAAGGCCCAGCCCATCATGGGTGGTCTCATCTTTTGGCTGGTGGTCCTGGTTCTATAAGAAAGCAGGCTAAGTGACTGCATAGGGGTTGATATCAAAAGTATCCCCTCTCCAGGAAAAAGACATCGGGATGGGTATGGCCCTCATGCCTCCCTGAACAATGACAGGAGGACCAGAGCCATTACAAGGTCCCCTTCAATTATTGGAGGTCAGGCCTCTATCCCACCTTCGCAAGATTAGAATCGCCACGGCCCTTCTATACTTAGAGAAGGGAGGAGATGTCAGGGGCAGCCCCGCTTATACACTGAAGGCCTAAAATCAGCCATAGGCCTAAAATCAGCAATAGGCCTGATATACATACATGCTAACATAAAGTCTTGGTTCTCTGTGGAAAAACACTGAGATAGATGGCTATAAGGTATTGTAAACAGGCAGCTTTTGTGACAATTTACCAGCCTGAGTAGTCATAGACCTTGTAAATAGGTAGCCTTGGCTGATAGTACCAACTTAGATAAGGACAAGTGAATCATAGGCAGAGTCATAGTGACCTGTCCCCTGAACCTTCACCCAGCTGATATCCTGTTCTGAAAGATATCTGTACTCCCCCTGAACACCCACGCTCCGGTGTCATCCCCTTCCCCATGTCCTACCATTTTGTGTTTATAACCCCTGTGTGAATAAGTAAAAATTACAATTTGATTCAAAATAAATTAATTAATTAATTAAAAAAAAACAATTCAGGAAAAAAAAAAGCAGGCTAGGGGAACCATGTGGCAACAAGCTAGTAAGCAGCACCTCTCCTGCCTCTCTCTTTGTGTCAGCTCCTGCCTCCAGGTTCCTACTATTTTTGATGATGAATTGTTATATGGAACTTTGAATGAAATAAAACCTTCCCTCCCCAAATTGCTTTTGACCATGGTATTTAATCACAGCAATAATAACCCTAACTAGAATAGTGTATATCATTGTCTGTACAAATATAATAAGTAATAAAGAAACTCTTGCTAATGGAAGAATTCCATTAGGAGTGTTTGTGAGTTGACAACTCTGAAATCCTGAAATCATTACCTGCTGACTATGAATAATGTAGCATCCTATTACTTCGGGACAGTTTCTTTGCTATGTCATGGTTAACAAACAAGACTTAATGCTCTGGCTCCATTGGTCCTTAGACCATGAGCCCAGCAGTTGTCTGCTGTGCATCATACAACTCAACTTTGCCTGATCCTTTAACAGGGATATAGTTGCTAGCTCTTTGTTTGTTTTTTGTTATTGTTCATTGCAGTGACAAAATCCCAGTGAAAATAACTTAACTAAGGGTTCTGACTTAGAGTTTCAGAGGCGTCTGTCCATAATCAATTGGCTCCATTGCTTCTGGCCTGTGGTGGGCAAGTGAACATATTGTAGAGTAAAGCAGCTTACCTCACAGAAGATGGGAAGCAGGGCAGAGAGAGCATCCCTGTGCCAGGAGGCTTCCTTCTTCCCTGATGATGTCATCGCAGTCAGCACAGATTTTTTCCCATTAAATAGGTCCTCTATCAACGCAATCCAGGGAAGTCAGGGTACGATCCTGGAGGCAGGAACTGAAGCAGAAGCCATGGAGCAATTCTCCTTACTAGCTTGCTACTATGACTCGCTGAGCCTCTTTCTTATAAAACCCAAGATAACATGCCCATGGATGTCACTGATTCCCCAATAAAATGTGCCTTCCCACATTCATCACCAATCAAGAAAAGATTCCCACAGACTTGCCAACAAACGTATCAGATAGGAGCATCTTCTCAGTTGAGGTTCTCTCTTCCCAGATGATCAGGGTTTGTGTCAAGTTGACAAAAAAGTGACCAACACACCCCAAAACACGTCAGTGCAGTTCATTTTCGCCACCAGAAAACAAATAAACAAACAACAACAAAAACTCTAGGCAGAAAGAAGTTCTTGGTTCTGTAAGTACATCTCTCCTTACTGATTACTGAAAATGAAATCTTGGGGTTCTACTTGGGATTGGGTTGTTAGATGCCAAAGAAGCAACCACACCTACATTTTCCACTAGAGGCTCCCTACCTTCAAAAGGCTGCATACAAAAAAAGAACACTTTCCCATCAAAGACAGACATCACCTCAGAGTAAAACGATGGAAAAAGACACTCCAAACTAATAGACGCAAGAGCCAATCCAGTGTGGCCATTTTAATATCAGACAAAACAGACTTCAAAACAAAACTAATCCAAAGACACTACACACATACCAAAGGAAAACTCCACCAAAAGAATACTGTAATTCTAAGTATTTTCACACAAAATATAAGGGTACCCAAGTTTATATATTTAAAAAAAAACTCAAGAGCTAAAATAACATAGTGACTCTCACAAAGTGATACGGGTGGCTTCAATAGATTCTCACCAATTCTCAGACTATCTAGAAAAAACTAAACAGAGAAATGCCAGAGCTAAGCTATGTCCTAAAACAAATGGAATATTTGGATATTTCCAGAACATTTCATCTAACACAAAAGAATATACCTGGTTCTCAACATCTCATGGAACTTTCTCCAAAATTGAGCATACACTTGGACACAAAGCAAGTCTCAACAGACCCTACATCTTATCTAACCAACATGGATTTCAGCTCGATAACAACAACAGAAATAACAAAACACTTACAAACTCATGGAAATTGAACAATTCACTGTTGAATGAAAACAAGACAAGACAGAAATTAAAGACTTTCTAGAACTGAATAAAAATGAAAACACAGCATACCCAAATCTATGATACATACCCATACCCACGATGCAGGCAGTAAAAGATTAGTTCATAGCACTAAGTACCAAAAAAAAAAAAGAGAGAGAGAGATCTTATACTAGTAACTTAATGGTGCACCTGAAATCTAAAGAAAAAAGAAGGAATAACATCAAAAAGGAGTCGATGGCAAGTAATAATCAAACATTGGACTGAAATCAATGAAATAAAAACAAATAACCAAAATTGCAGTAAAATAAGGGATTGATTCTTTGAGAAAATGAGTAAGACTGACAAACCCTTGCCCATTAACTAAGAAATGGAGAAAGACTATTCAGATTAATAAAATTAGAGATGAAAGTGAGGACATAACAACAGACACCAGGGAATACATAAATCTGTATTCCACCATATTGGAAAATGAAAAAAAATGATTTCTTGTTATATAGCATTTACAACTGTTAAATCAAAATCAGATAAGCAATTTAAACAAACCTATAATATCTAGGAAAATAGAAACAGTAATTAAAAGTCTACCAATCAAAAACAAACAAAGAAAAAATAGCCAAGGCCAGATAAGTTCAGTGCAGAATTCTACCAGATTTTCAAATAAGAATTAAAGCTAACACTCAAATTATTCCATAAAACAAAAACATAAAAAAATATTGCTCAATTACTCTGGCCACAATATCTCTGATACCTAAACCATATAAAGACTCAACAAAGAAAGAATTACAGACACACATCCCTTATCAACATAGATGCAAAAATTCTCAACAAAATTCTCACAAACCAAATACAAGAACATCAAAAAGATCATCTACCTTTTCATTGTTAACTCACTGATAAGCAAGTTACATTCTATATAACCACAGAGGTTAGGTATAGGGTAAAGAATGGGGGGTGGAGACCACTCTGGGAAAGGGAAATAAAAGAGTCATGGATGGATTAGGGATACTGGAATTGGAGAATCGAATGAGGAGGAGACAGGAAGGGGTAGATAAGGAAGGCAATTCAGGAATGAGTGGCTAAAACTCAGAGCCATTGGAGAGATCATATGGAAATCTAATACAGTAAAAGCTTCCTAAATTATATATCAATGAAATCTAAATTGAATTACCAAGTAATAGAGCAGATTAAGCACCAACTACACATGTCTTGCCACCAAATGAACCCTCCAATGCCATCTAATTAAATTGTTGGCCAAAGAGGCCCCATGGACACTCCCTAACAATGTAGGCTATTGCCAAGTCTATTGGTTGCTCTCCACAAACTGACAGCAAAACCCTATTGCTGAAGACACCACCAACACAACCCACTGAACAAGAAGTCCAGCTGTGCCTTCTTAGAGCCTTCATTCCTAAGGACTAATGTTCATGGTGCCAGAAGACACACTGCATGCTACCAAATGAGAAAAGTAACCACCAGACGAGCTACAACCCCTCTGACCTACAATAGTGACCTACCTGCAAGGTATACAGGTTTGATAGTGGCAAAGAGTTCTGGGAGTAAACAAATACCATCTGATTGGATTTAAGACCAACTATATAGATTAGAACATATATTTGACACTTCTTGAATGGGCAAGAACCTGAGGCTAGGTAGGCCATGAACCTAGAAGAAAATCAGATGCTATTATAGGAACATAACAAATTGACTCCTAATGACACTGTGCTATGCTCAGATCAGTGTCCTGCTCAGCCATCAGAGACACTGTCTCCTACTGCAGATAGAGTCAAATATTGGAGGATTTTTGTTTCATAATGTCTGGGATTTTTTTCTTAATCTTACATGTGTTTTGTTCATATAATATGTTTTCCAAGGGTGTTTTTATTGAAATTCTGTGTGTGGGAATGTGTGTGCCTCTGCATCCACATGTGTTCTTTATGTTTTTCCTTAGATTATTTTTTTCTATTTGTTTTGTCCTATTCTGATTTGTTTGAAGTTATTGAAATCTGGTTTAATTTTTTAAAGCATAAAAGAACTTATTCCTGCATGTTTGAAGCTTTCAAATAGTATATTTCAAGCAATCCTTGATAATTTGAGGGTTTTTCCTAAGATTACAAACATTCAGTTTATGAATTTTATTTTAGAACATGCTTTTAGTTTTCTAATAATTGCAGACTTTTTATATTTAAATAGAATGTTCTGGTAAAACTTACTAATCAATTTCAATACTCTCTCTTGCATTTAACAGAACTAAGTTTGGTTCAAAAGGAACTAATTATCTCAGCATATTGACATATGTATGTATGA
>NW_021604684.1:4710605-4729397 GCF_004785775.1 Grammomys surdaster
TATATATATATATATATGCAGCATGAGTGGTACAACCTATCATCTTTAAATTTTTTTGAGACAACAGTTTCCCTGTATTGCCTGGACCATCCTGGAACTAGATCTATAGGCCAGGCTGGCCTCAAACTCAGAGATCTTCGTGCCTCTACCTCCAAAGTGAGAGAATTACAAGTATGAACCACCACATCCATCTAGATTTCAATAGTTTTTAAGAACTTCTTAGGGATGGTGCATCAGATCCACTCTTTCAGTTCTGATTCTTTAATACCCCACCAAGAAAGGACAAAGAAACAGGGTTATACAGAAGGCATGATCGTTGCCTGAGGAAACCCAGAGTAGCATGCACAAAGAGATGAAAGAGAAGCATTTAGCTATGGACCTCAAAAACATGATACAAAAGGCTACGTTTCACAAGGACATCTGCTGAGAGATTATGTCTTCTGTGTATGACACAGAAGCTACACTCATGAAATCTTAACAATATAGCTGTCTTAAAAAGACCTGAACAATGACAACACAGGTTGCCAAGCCAACATGGAAGCATGTGAGTACCCCACAAGCCTCTACCCTAGATGAAGAGCTAGGCAATTAATGACTGCTGAGAGGGACAATCCATCTTTACACTTAGGTGAGATCCCTTTTTGGTTATCCAATCCCAAGTAGATGCCCCTAAAACATATACATACAAGCAACACCAAATGGATTTATATACTTCTTTGTATGTATACATGTAACAATATAATAAGAAAATAAAATAATTCTACCTCTACAGAATAACTTGCTAAAACTCTAAAATCCCTATACAAAAATCTCAACACATATGCTTTAGAGAAAAAAACTCTTAATCTAGTATCTTTATAAACCCAGAAAAATGAACTGGAGAGACAGCTCATCAGTTGAGACCACATACTTAGACATAAGTTCAATTCCCAGCGACTAGATAAAATGTATCACAATGGCCTGTAACTTCAGCTCCAGGGTATCCAAGGTCTCTGACCTCCACAGACACTGCATTCATGTGTGCACGTGTGTGTGTACAAATGCACAGAGAGAGAGAGAGAGACAGAGAGAGAGAGAGACAGAGAGAGAGAGAGAGAGAGAGAGACAGAGAGAGACAGAGAGAGACAGAGAGACAGAGAGACAGAGAGAGAGATGGTTTTACTTGTCCAAATCCATTTACTCAAGTTCATTTACTCAAATATATAGATAATTTAGACACAGTAATTCATCATAAAACTACTTAACCTGGGCTGGAGAGATGGCTCAGCGGTTAAGAGCACTGACTGCTCTTCCAGAGGTCCTGAGTTCAAATCCCAGCAACCACATGGTGGCTCACAACCATCCGTAATGAGATTGGATGCCCTCTTCTGGTGTGTCTGAAGACAGCTACAGTGTACTCATCAATACAATAAATAAATAAATATTTAAAAAAAAAGAATACGTTCTTTAATTTATAAAAAAAACTACTTAACCTAAGTAGAATTGACTTTTAATTGATTTTTTGTTACATAAGACAAAATTTAAGCAGTGACTTTAAAATTAAAAGTTAATTGACAGCGGCTATCAACACTGGCTATATGTTACTAAGTTACAATACCAAGCGTACTGTGCTGAACCTGTACAACCCATACACATTACATTTACCTGACCACGTTAACTCCACAGGGGGCTGAGAAAATAGCTCAGTTAGCAAAGTGTTAGCTGCACGAGCATAAAGAACCGAGTTCAGAAATCCGGTGCTCACACAAAAGGTAGGCAGTGAGCTGCAGGCTTGTAAGCCGAGCACTGAGGAGAGACAGATTGAGAGCTTCTAGGACAGGGTCAACCTGGTTCAGTAATCAAAAAGCTTCAGAGTCAATGAGAGACCCTGTCTCAAAACACAAGATGGAGAGTTATTGGGAAAATCACCCAAGATCAACCTCTGGCTTGCATATGCATGTGCACCCACAGGCATTTGTGTACACACGGAAGTACCCATGTAGATATATACATATGTTCATGCATTCACATGCACATGCATGTGTGCATGCACATATGCGCACGCACACACACATTTTTAAAAAGAAGCTGCAAATAAAATTGTATATGGATTTTTACAGATGAGCTACTGAAGCTTGTAGAAGATGATCTGATTTGCAAATAGCAGCCAAGATCAGAAGTGAAACTAATAAATTAGTGTTGTTCTTTGTAAAACCTTGTATACATACTATACATAGTGACTGCTAGCAATGCAGTGAGGATTTAAAAATCTTAGTTCAAATAGCTAATTTATTGTATAAGAAGCAAAACCTGCTATTTGTCTTTTCTTTTCATAATAATGACTCCTTTTTAAAAACAATATGACCACTAATGTCCATGTTTATGTTTATTTGTCCAATAATGGGGATTTTAAACACTGCTGGAAACAGTCTTCGTGCACTTGAATATGTGTGCTTATGTGTTGAATCGTATATGAAAGTCATTCTGAATACTTGTGAAGACTATAAGAAAACTAAAATTGACTGTTTATCAAATAAAATAATGTTTTATTTTCTCTACTGAAGATAAAGATTTATAAAATATAGTTTAATCTCTTTATGAAAATGAAATTACATAAGATTTTAGCTGTAAAATTTCTTCTTGCTTCATGATTTATGCTTCCAGCATGCACATAAGTTTCCACAATAAAAATGATCTCAGAATTTCAACACTGGTTCTTCTTCATTGAATCTCAGAGATTAAACAACTTGCAAACTTAATTCAAGCACATGATTTAACACATTAAAGGTTGAATAAATATTTTTAAAAATAATTACATCACTGTCCCCTTCCCCTTCCCTTTCTCCCCATACCCTCTCTTAATCCCCCAAACTATCAAATTGATAGCCTCCATTTTTGAATGTTTGATCATTAATGTGTGTGTGTGTGTGTGTGTGTGTAATGCATAACTACAACCAGCTGCGTACATTTTTGTTGTTTGGTTGTTTGTGTATATGTGGTTTCAAGGCATACCATTTGGTATTGGATAACCAATTAGGAAACTCATCTTTGGGAAAGACGTATTCTCCCTCTCTTGGCAGTCATTAGTTGCCTGTGGTTCTTTACAAATAGGGCTAGAACCCATGAGATACCGCCTCTTCCTCATTAGCATATCTGTGGATAGTTTCATTGTTCAGGCCTTATTTATGTGACCATTTCTAGGAGCGACAGTGTCACAGAAGACTTGCTAGTATTCTGGTTCTTTCAGTCTTTCCACCCCCCCTCTTCCACACCGTTTAGATGCAGGAATTGTGCTACAGGTATATCCACTGGAGCTGATTTTCCCATAATCCTTTGATCTCCACTGTGTCCAGATATGGTTTTTCAGTAGCAGTCTCCATTTGCTGTAAAGATATAAGGATAGGATTTTAAATATAGTTATGAATATGTTAGTCTAGTGAAATGTTGATAGGTTCTCTTTTCTAAAATCCAGGACCTCACTGGCCCTGGGAAGTTGGCTAGGTTTCTAGTTCCAGGCATGATCCTATTAGACCTCTGCATTCTCAAGGCTATCAGGCACTGAGTTCCCTCAGAGTACACAATTTTTTGGTGTACTCAGGTCTTTGAGTCATTGGATGAGGTGAGACCCAAGCACATCTCAGAAAGCAATCTGTTTCACCCAGTCTCCCACATTCAAATGTTACCCTCATCCAGAAATGCCCCCCTCGCCAACACCCAGGATAGTGTTTAACCAGATGTCTTAGTTTCCAACGGCTCAGTCGAGTTGGCAGATAGAATTAACCATTACAGGCACTTAAGAGAGAAGTGGCATTATCGTTATAATTTGACTCCCACAAGCCATCACTAAAAAATCAAAAGTAACTTCTGTTTTTTAGAACACCTGCTAGTTCTTACAGTATAGTGAGGAATGAATGAAAATGAGCGTGTGCTCCTCCGCTGATGCACACACAGCTCCTTCCCCAACTATAACATTAAAAAGTAATGAAGCTGTCAAAGGCTGGCGTTGACAGTGACAGTGAAGAACACTAGAAGAATGACCAGTGAAGCCACTGCTCCTTATTTGAAATCTTGTAACTGAGTTGACTGGCAGAGTCAACATCCTAAGGATCAAGTGTTGCCAACCACCTGTCATTATCTTTGACAAAGAAAGTCCCCTGTGGACCATGAAAGGCTAACCTGCTTGGGGGGCAGAGGGGTGCACTATTTCTGCGTGGGTTGAGTTTGTATAATGGGACAAAATTGTTTCTGAATTAAAAAAAAATCATGGGGCTGGAGAGATGGCTCACCAGTTAAGAGTACTAACTGCTCTTCCAGAGGTCCTGAGTTCAATTCCCAGCAACCACATGGTGGCTCACAACCATCTATAATTCGATCTGATGCCCTCTTCTGGTGTGTCTGAAGACAGTGACAGTGTACTCATAGTCATAAAATAAATAAGTCTTTTATAAAATTCATGTTTGGTTATGAAAACTTCAATGTCAGTGTACAATAGCAAAGGTATCCACTGAGCCTTGTTGGTATGTTTAATGTTCATGTGTAGTCTTTCATTTGGGGTAAACTTCTCTTGGCTGATTTCTGAAACTAAAATTAAAGGTGTGTGATAAATCCTTGTTGATAAGCTAATAAAGCAAACACACTCTTCACCCTTTACCTTCACTTTTAATTCTCTCATGATGCTCCATCTCTCTTTACAGAAGTGCATGAGAGATGTTCATTTCTTTCCTGGTGATAGAAAGAAAAAAGTTCCCATCAGTGAAAAACCATGAATAGCAATAAATTGAGGGTTTGATAACTAAAATGACAAAAGGCTATCTTGGAGAATGTATTTAGACTTTTGAAATCAACATTATAGTCATATATGGTCTTAGGAATATTTAAAAAAATAAAAATGTTGCTTCCTTCCTAAAAGTCAGAGAGCACCTCCAGGACAAAAAAAAAAGTGTTTTTGTAAGGAGTTTTAATGATTAATTTTTGAAATGTCTGAGAGACATTGTGCTGATCTTTTCAACAACCATGTAATCTTTACAGTCACACTAAAAATTATGACTGTGCTATTATTCCTGGAAGGAACAGATGACATCCCTAAGTGAACGTGTCTTATTGGCATCACAACAATGTCAAAGACCCCGATGTTTCAGGTCCATGGAAATGATAAAGATTTCCTCAAGCAAGGCTCAAAGAAATGCCAAAGCCTTCCTTTGATCCAAGTATGAGTGTTAATGCTAACAATTAATCCGTGTGTCCAAACACTAACATCCCGAGAATCTTCTTCCTGGATAGCAGATCCCCTACAAAGCCTGCCCACTGAGATGACCTAATCCCTCCTCCTTGCTCTGTACCAAACAAAAAGCTGGATTTCTGGGTTGTGAGATATGTGCCGTTCATCAGAGAAAGCACAGCTCATCAAATGGCAGCTTTTCTGTAGGAGTGTCTGTTGTTTCTTCAGTGTCTGCCATTTCATTTCTTTGATCCCATATCACCACTCTCCCGTTTCTTTGATCCCATATCATCACGGCTTCCAAGGCAAAGCCGTACAGGACACAGCAAGCTTCCTTTCATAAGATAGTATGAAGCAAAATGAAAATTAAACCTGACACATTTGCTTCCAAAGTCAGTGTTTCTACCACTCTACTGCATGACAAGCTAAGCTAAAAATGTATTAGAACCTTTGCCCAATTTTTCCCTTAAAAACTGTACAGAGGAAAAAAGCTGTATAGAAGATGCTGTAATTCTTAATAGACTTGCCCAGCATAGGTCTTGCTTATGCAAGACCTCCTAACCCCAGCTTTCTATCCTTATCTTCTCATTTCCTGGCTCTCCCACAGAGGACCGTGTCACTGAAGAACAACCTGCTGGTCCAGGTCAGAAAGCAAGTTGAGCAAGCCATAGACAGCAAGCCAGTTAGTGACATTTCTCTGTGGTCTCTGTTTCAGCTTCTGTCTCCCAGTTCTTGCTCTGAGTTGCTACTCTGCCTTCCCTTGATGAGGAACTGCAACCTGCAACATAAAATAAGCCCTTTCCTCCCCTCTTTATTTTCTTATTTTATTTCATGTATATGTTCTGCCTGTGTCTGTGTCTGTGCACTATGTATATGCCCCAGGTTGCTTTGGGTCATGGTCTTTATCACAGCAATAGAAAGCAAATTAAGACAACTAACCCATTATGAACTCCTTTTGACTTGGTTACCAAATAGCATCTCATTCACAGGCACTCAGGGCTCGTACCTATCTGAAGGTCACAGTAGCACAATTAAACTTACGGTCCTATAAACTTTGCATTAGAGAGCATAATGCTTGTCACCAGGAAGAGTGGCAGAGGAGCCTTGCAACAGGGAGAGGTGCGGAAATGCTCCCTTGCAGATGGCTTAGACGCCGGACAGACAGACAGACAGACAGACAGACGGACAGACAGACGGACAGACAGACAGACAGATCAGGGGTGGAACTGTGAAGAGATAGGCGTCATCTGGGCTGACTCCACAGTCCTAGCTGCCTATACTTTCAGTGGGCAAAAACTTGGAGTCTAATTGTCCACACTTCCAGTGAGCAAACTCTTGGGGTCTAATCTCATAACCTCCTCTCGTAAAATTCATCACGTACTGATCTTCCTTTAAACCCCAGTGCTCCAGCCCACTCATCTAAACCTCATTTACATATCTATGACAACCTGCCTTGTTGTATTTCTTAGTTGCCACAGCTCTTCAGTAATCACACAAGGTGGCGAGTTTGGATGCCACACCTAATAATTCTCTGCTAGCCCATGACAGCAACAAGCCTGGTGTTGTCTGTTTAGAGAATATTTGCTGCATATGCAATATTTACTGAAGGAAATAATTCTTGTTTTGTTCTGAGAAAGTGTGACTAAGGTGTTCCCGAATTGTCACTACATAAATGGTAGATCAAGTGGCTTGGAGCTTCATTTGTGTATCCAAATCAAATCCCTGCATTTGGATACCCAAGTAGTCTTAATCACACTTTGAATTTGTAATCTTCATGTAATATAGCATTTGATTGACATTTGCCTTCTACAAGCATGATTTCTTTTTTAAGATTTGGTTTTAGTTTTTAATGATGTATATGGGGGTGCACATGAGTGCAGGTTCGTACAGAAACCTGGAGTGTTCAGAACTTGAGTTCCAGACAGTTGTAAGCCATCCTATGTGTGTGTTGGGAAGTATACCTGGAAAAGACACGTGCTCTTAATGGCTGAGGGACATCTATCCAGCACCTACCAAAGAGATGCTAATTATAGTTTGAAGATTTTATAGGATGTAAACACAGAAAATGTAAGAAGGTTGGTGAGAGAAATAGCAACCTTGTGGTCCAAGCACAGCCTGCAACAGCGCTCTCAGTCAGTACCTAGGAAGAGAAGCTCTGGGAAGGGCAGGTGTTTCCTTCAAGTGGATAAATGTGCTAGTCTTGAGGCCCGGCTTCCTCTGTGAATGAATAGACCACCTGACTGCAGAAATCTGTGAAGTCAGACCTGAATACAGCCCCATGTGGTTGTGCCTAATTTATAGTCCCATCTTAGTCCATGCCTATGCCTTGCCGCTAACACAGCATTAGCTCACGGCACTTCTAGCAGCTAAATTGCTTTTATAACAGCAATTATAAGGGTGCTAACAAGAAGCTAAAGGTTCGGAGAATCAATGAGCTTCTTATACTCCCTGAATCGCTGTAGATTTCCCTCCTTGGATTCTAATTTTCTATTCTAGATGAAGAAAATACTTCCTTTCAGATCACTGGGCTTTTAAATGGTTTATTTCTGTATCTTCTGAGTCTTCCTTAAAAAGAACATTTCCACTTTTCCATCGAATGTACATGAATAGAAAAAAATCATATTTTTAAATAATTACAAGGGCATTTTTTCTGTAGATGGTATTGATAAAGTACTTATTAGGTGTAATTAAGTAAGAATTAAGCAAGAAACCATAAAAGACTCGATTCAGTCAGAAAAAGAACACTTTCATCATCCAACTTCCTGTGCAGCTAATTGGAAGCTGCTGTAGAACGGAAGCAAAGGCTGTACTTTCCTCCCAGTCAACTCCCTGGTCCCTTCTGTCTCTACTTTTAGAATTTAGATGTCCAAATTGCATGTAAGATAGAGTCCCCCAATCAATCTCGCCCACAATCCTGTCACAGAAATACCTTGTCAATCACAATTGTTCTTACGCAATACACTTAAAGTTTTCCTGCTGGATACAGGAGTTATCTGCCGTGTCAAAATGGATCGTCGGTTTTAAAACACTGTCCAATCGATGAGGTTTTTGTTTTGTTTTATATAATCGACTTAGAAAATAAATAGGCACCTGGTTTCCAAGTAATTACTTTGTCGTTGTTTGGTTTTTGTTTTGTTGTTGTAGGAAGTAGGCTGTTGCTATGTGGCCCTAGCTGGCCTTGGAACTCAATGTGTAGACCAAGTTGGCCTCAAACTTGCCATGATCTTTTTGTCTCTACCTCCTGGGTACTGGGATTATAGGTTTCCATCACCGTGCCTGGTCCAGGATTTTTGAATACAGCTCATCTGTTATTTAAGAGAGAATAAACTGACTCACTTTGAAAGTATAAACGGAGGTGAGCCAACGGTAAGTTCCAAAATTGTGAAGTTCTAGGAAAAGAGGCCCAATTTGTTTTGATTTTCATTTTGTGGGTTGTTTTTTGGGGGTCGAGGGGTGTCTTGATCTTTTTGTTGTTGTTTCTTATTTTGCTTTTTAAAAAAGAATGAGAGTAAAAAAAAAAAAAGAACATGAAGTTGGCTGCGTAGGGAGGTGGGAAAACTTTGAAGCAACTGGTGGAAGGGGAAAACACAATCAAAGAATACTGTATGAAAATTCTAATGAAACAAAAGAATTATTTTTTAACTTTTTTTCTAAGATTTATTATAGGAGCTGGGGGAGGGGGGGCAAAGGACACCACAAGAAAACCCAAAGAATCAACTAACCAGGGCTCACAAGGGCTCACGGGGGCTAACGGGGGCTAATGGGGTCTCATGGGGGCTCATGGAGGCTGAACTGACAATCAGGGACTCTGTATGGCTCTGACTTAGACTCTCTGCATAAATTATGGTTGTATAGGTTGGTGTTCTTGTGAGACTCTTAACAGTGAGAACAGAGACTGTCTCTCTTTTCCCGCTTTGGGGACCCTTTTCCTCCTACTTGTTTGCCTCATCCTGTCTTAATGTGAAGGGATGTGCCTAGTCTTCTTGCAACTTGCTATGCCATGTTTGGTTGATGTCCCTGTAAGGCCTGTCCCTTTCTGAAGGGAAACAGAAGGCGTGGATAGGGAGCAGGGATGAGAGGAAAGACTGGGAGGAAAGGAGGCAGGGGAAACTACAGTCAGGATGGGACATGAGAGAAGACTGAATTAAGAGAAAAGAAGAATGGAAAAAAATCTATTGATCCCATCTACTCCTGTTGCAGACTGAGTAGACTATTCTATAATATTATTTCTGTAATCTTAGTACATGGCAGACATATAATGAGCATTGCACATAGTAAAACTTTAGTAAATCATTTGTAAGGCATGCCTGTCTTCCGTGGTTTGCTGGAACCATATGCTTAAGCTGGAGAGATGACTCAGTGGTTAAAAGCACTGACTACTCTTCCAGAGGTCCTGAGTTCAAATCCCAGCAATCACATGGTGGCTCACAAGCATCTGTAATGGGATCTGATGCCCTCTTGTGGTATGTCTGAAGACAGCTACAGTGTACTCATAAATTAAATTAATAACTTAAATTAATCTTAAAAAAAAAACAATGTGCTTAAAAGAAAATTTAGAAAGTCCAGATGTGAAAGATTAAAAATAGAGAACTGAGAGAGTTCCTATGAGGATGCCTAGTGTGCATCACCGTTAGTACAAACTAGAACATCCTCCTGAGAACGCACACTGATTTTAACAAAGCTACCAGATCAGATAGGGAAAGAAAGAAAGTCAAGCCTGAGATGATCCACTTCATATTCACCTCTAGCAAGAGGTCAAGGACAGGCAAGTAGGAGTGGTTATGGATATCCAGATTATTGTGATTCTTGTATCTGTGATTCCTGTAGTTACCATGGAGGAATTGAAGGCCTATGATATAGTTATGAAGATGCTCAAATTGGAGTAAGGAGACCCTGGGTCAGCCAGAGGCATCTGTGGTGGTGCTGTGGGAGGAGAGCTGGAAAACAGAGACCAGAGGCAAGCCGGGGGTGGGGGTGGGGGTGCAGTGTTGTATTAGAGTTCTCTAGAGGAACAGGATCAATAAAAGGATACATACTAAAGGTGGGCTTATTAGACTGGCTTATACAGTACTTACTGTCTGGCTAGTCCAGTAAAGGCTGTCTCGAACCAGAAAGGCTGAGAATCCAAGAGTCCATGAGGCTGACTGTCTCAGCAGTCTCAAGCTGGTACTACAATCCTGGAGGATTCCTAGGGAGCTTCTGGTCATTGGAGACCTGAAGAAGCAGATTTCAGTAGCAATGAAGGAATGCAGCTGTAGCAGCAACAGGATAGATAAGCTTGCTGGAAAGGGTTAAAGCAGGCTGACAAAAAGCAAAGTTTTCTTCTTTTATCTGGATTGCCACCAGAAGGTGTGATCCACATTTAGCGTCTTCCCACTTCAAATAATTTGATCAAGAAACTCCCTTAGGGGAGTGCCCAACAGCTTGCATTTCGGTTGATCCCAGATCCAGTCAAATCTGCATTAAGAACAAGCATCATACGGTGGAAGCCATTCTGACCCATTATAGCAGCTTGCTGTGTCAAATCATACCAGAGTGTAGCACTGGAGTGTGGTGAGGCAATCAAGCAACACCACACACTCTGCTGTTTAGGAGCACAGCAGATTATGAAGGACCTCCCTGTGAAGATCATGGAATCATTGGGACATTAGACCAATGCCTAGACTTTGACCTGAACTTCCTTAACAATTTTCTCTGTGGTACAAGTCATTAAAAACAAAGCTACCTTGTTTTGAAGTGTGCTCCGAGTCCTTTACAAGTTCTAACACGGCATCTTGATAAAGAGTAGTTCTCCTTAAAAAACTTAAAAGGAGAGTTGTAACTCAGTGCTACACTGCTGCCCACTGTGGGACAAGCCATGGGTTCAATACCCAGCCTCACGAAAAAAAGAATAAGCGGAGACATCTGTTAAGACTGTGACAGAGCTGGTGGGCAGGGGTCATTTGCTATACAATCAAATGTTTGGTGTGTTACCTTACATTCCTGGAAGGCCGTTTTATCTGTGCCTTGACCTTGACTGCTAGAGAATGTGTAAGGTTGTTCTCCAAGCACGTGGAATCTTTCCCAAAGCTCAAAAGTAGTGGTCTATAGGAACAAATAGTCAATGTGGTAGAGAGTCATAGATTTAGTTCTTCTAAGAAATACTTTGACTTATAACAACATCCTCAGAGACGTAGGGCGTGGCCTTGTGTCTAACCCTTACTTCTGTAGTTCCTTTGCACTTGGGCTGTCGAGGGCTCGATGTGGTGAGAATTTGTTCTGGATCACAAATCAGGATCAAGATTAGCAGGACTGGCTTCCGTGTAAGAAATTGAAGATTAATGTATTCTAAAATCAATCTGAAACTGGTCCTCAGGAATTAGAGATAAATAAATATGAGGTTATTAGAGAGGAGTGCTAAGTGGGCTGGATGAGAGATGTCTAAGGATCGAGAGCTTCTGATGAATCTTAAAGCAGACTTGACTCAATTAAATGCAACAGCAAATCACAGCTGTACAGACTAAATATCCAGGCCCAAAATTATCGTGTTCCTCATCTGGGATATTAAATTGGGAGTCCCAGATCTGCCATTTGTGGAAAGTAAAACCAGACTACAGATGTGAAAGGAAATACAGAAGCATGATGGTTCTGCAATTTGTACTATTACTTTTTCCTGTATTTATGCCTTTAATATGTTTCTATGAAGCAAGTGTTGAAAGTTACTTTGTATCCAATGGTGTTATAGAAGGAGTTAGTTGATAAAGCAAGATATCTGAAATAAGGTAGATGACATTTTTAGACTATTTTTATTTTATTTATTAATTTTTATATTTATATGTATTTCTGTTTTGCCTGAATGTCTGTCTCTCTGTGTAAACTTGTAACTCCCTGGAACTAGAGTTACAGACAGTGGTGAGTGTCATGTGAGTGCTAGAAATTTAACCTGGGTCCTTTGGAAGAACAACCAGTACTTTAACCACTTAGCCTTCTTCCCAGCCCCCTTAGATGACATTTTTAAAGCAATCTTTGAAATCATAATTTTCATAGATTCTTGCTGTATTCAAATTTGAATAATCAATCATGAATGCCATTTTTAGACTATTTTTATTCAACACTCTGTGTTGATAGTAGTGAGATTTCAGAAGTGAAAGACTGATTTTCTGACTGAACTATCTCCCATATGGTGTGACAAGGTATTGATACTTCAACCATATGGCAGAGTGCAGAAGAGAGTGGACATCTTTTCTCAGACACTAGGAAGTCTTCCTGGAACTATTTCAGACTTGTTCTTAAGAGGAGAAGACTTGTGTCTTGAGAAATAAGGGTATTCTGAGAAAACAGCCCATACAAAAATGTCATACAGAAATTGAGTAGAAAATGGATTCAGGCTGGGTGGTGGTGGCTCATGCATTAATTCCAGCACCTGGGAGGCAGAGACAGAGATGGATCTCTGTGAGTTCCAGGATAGCCAGGGATACTCAAAGAAACCCAGTTGGTTTTTTTTTGGGGGGGGGAAGGAAGAAACAAAAAGAAAGGAAAGAAGGAAGAAAGGATGAAAAGGGGAAGAAGGAAGGAAAGAAGGAAGGGAGAAAGAAGGAAATGGATTCAGTAGGAAGTAGACTAGAGAAAAGAAGGTAAGGGGAACAGAAAAGAGAAGAGGAAAAGCAGCAAAGAGGGGGATGAGGAGGAGCTTGAGAGGTGACATAGTCGTCAAGAGGACACACTACTCTTGGAGATGGCTTAAAACCACTTGTAACTCTTGCTCCAAGAAATCTGATACCTGTTTCTCACTGTTATGGGCATTGCACTCAGATGCAACACACACACACACACATGCATACACATATACACACAAGCTTGGACACACACATGAACATGCCCACACAGACACACACATGAAATTTTAAAATTTTTTTAATGGGAAGAATGATTAAATACAGACTTTCAAAGGCCTAAGTAATAGAAACCTTGGAAGATTGTTTCTTGATTGATGGGTCATCTACTTCAGAAAATTCTTATTCCAGTCAATATTATGCTATAAATAAGATTAAAAGGTATTAAGAACAAGAGGTTGTCTTTGAAGTTTGGTATAACAATGCTGAACAATTTTTCTAAAACCATGAAGATAGGCTAGTTCAATTCCAAAAAGTGAAACTACAAGTTTTACTAAGTATGACAAAAATATAAACCAGGACTTCTAATTAAATAAGAAAAGCAAGCTAGTTACAAAGATGTTCTTTATATGATAGTACAATAATACTGCATTACAAATATAGTATTACAAACACAAAATTGTATTATGAATACAATAGCAAGACAAGGTTACCCCAGCAAGACCTTTGCAAGACCCTAGGCCTGGGGTACAATGTGCTAAAATAGTTGTTCATTGGGAATTTGGGTCATTTCAGGACAAAAATCTTATAAATGAACAATTTTGTCAAATAAATAAATAAATAAAACTGAGGCTGAGTCCTGGCACCACCTAAATTCAGCCCCATACACACTCCTGAGTCAGACTCTTCTTCTCCTACACACTACCATCCAAGATGAGATCTTCATCTGAGCTGATGCTTGAGTCATCTCTCTGAACCACCAGAGATGTGAGCTAAATAACCCTCTCTTTTTTAGAAACACCTGCCATGGGACTTCTGTTGTAGCAACAGAAAGCTAATACACTCAGCAAGCCTTAAGTTTCATATTGCTCATCCTCATTGCCTGGAATATTCCTCCCTCAAATATCTGATGACTAACTCCCTCTTTCTGCAAGTCTTAGTGTCAACCCCTCAGTAAATCCTACCTTTACTGTTCCCCTTGAGTAACAGCCCCTCACTATGTCCTGTCTTCATTTCTCCACTATGTTTCTCATAGTTCTCATCATATTCCACCAAACAAATTATTCATTCTTATACATTATTTTTTATTGTCTTTGGAGCTTGAGAATACAAGAAGTATGACTTGGAAGACTAGATAAGTAGCTAATTATTCAACTGGATGGAACTCTAGAGTCAACGAGTATACAGATAGCAATACTTAAGATGATGGTCTGGACAACCTGACACAACTTAGAATCACTTGGGATGGGAGTCTTAGTGAAGGATTATCTAATTAGTTTGACCTGTAGGCATGATTATGGAGGTGTGTATGATTGTGTTTCTTTTTGCTCTTTGTTGGGGTACAGGAGTGACCCCACAAACCAAACAAACATCTATCTCAATCATACAAAGATAGCTTATTGAGCATCTACCCAGGACTGATAGATTGGGGCTGTAGAACAGACTCGGAAACAGACTGTGACCCTGAGCCAGAATCCTATACAGTTTTTAAGCCTGAAATCCACAAGTTATTCCACCAATCAGGATGTGGGGATAGAGGACTTCCTGAGGAACATGTCATTGTTGTACATTTATCCTGTTCACATTGGTTGGGGTATTCAACTGTGGTGGGGGATTTGCCTTGGCTAACATTTATGTACTAGCTTGCCAGCCAGGATGTCTGATTCTTTTCTGCCAAGGATGTCAACTCCCAGGGAGGTCTTGGGAACTTAAATTTTTACTTGACCCCCCTCCTCAAAATGGAAGTCTTACTTCAAATAGCTTCTTATATTGATGCAGGTGTCTCTTTTATGTTGGGGTCCATCCTAAGACCCAAACATAAAGTGAAAAAAATAGCTAATACACAGATGCAAGGTGGTTGATTCTGGTCCAAGCTTAATGTGTCTAACTACACAAAGCAGTTCTAATTGATCTCTACTGCGACTGGTTTCCAAGAGCACCAAAGCACAGACCATAACAGAATATGTGATCAACTTGGGAATGAGAACGTTTCCTAGCAACAATAGTAACAGCATATGATAAAGTTTCCTTGTGATAGTAGTTATAGCACATGAGAAAGTTTCCTCATAACATTAATAATGGCATAAAATTGACTGGCTAGACAGGCAGAAGTTACCCAGACCTTAGCACTCTTGGCTGTGAGTGTAATGTGGCCACTTGTTTCAGGTTCTTGAAAAGATGGACTGTAACCAGGAATTTTGAGCCAAATCAACCCTTTCTCTCATATGCTGATTTTCTCAGGATAATTTATCACAGTAACTGGAAAGGAAACTAAGACACATAGTAAACAGCTATAAGTAGTGGTCTGGAACTCCACAGGGATTTGTGGAGTTAGGAAGTAGAAGTCATTGGAATGCAGATTTAATCTTGGATCAAATGTGCCACAGAAATCCACAATCTTCCTCTAAGAACTCTTGAGTGCAGGTAAAAGAAACCAAGCTGCCTTAAACAAAGGGGCCCTTTAGAGCATCCTTCAAGAAATTTGTAAACTTCAGAAAGGGGGCAGAAAAAGGAAGAACAGACTACTAAGATACATAAAAGAGCAATAAGTTCTTAGCATATCCCGTCCTGACAGAATGGTGCTACAGCAAAACACTGGCCCTCCCAATGCATGCACCTTCTGCTGTGTGAATTTGCTGTCCCCCTTCCCCTAGATTATACAATGTACCTGAAGACCTGGATCAAAGCCTCAAGTTTTCTAAGTGCCCTTGTCTTCAGTGGAACTGTCCTTTCTATCCCTGTACTTGACTACCATTTATGTAAAAAAGGGATTTCTCCCAAACAAGAAGTCCTGAAGGTTGAGCTGCCATATAAATCCCAAACACATTTCAGCCAAGTTAAAGAGCCAAGACAGTGCAAAGTTCAGAAAGCTAAACATGAGAAGCTGTTCCTTGATATGCTGAAGAAGAAAATGGAAGCACAGCATGCTGAGAAGGGGAAAACAAGGAAATGAGACGAAAGAAATAACTTCAAGAGGCAGTCGTCAATTCCAAATGCCGCAGCACTAGAATGACAGAAAGCCATCATTGTATTTCTTGGTAAGAAAAGTTTTACAGAACAAATGGACAGAGAAATTAGAACTCGGTGACCCGGAAAATAAAAGGAATGTAAAAAGAAAATTCTGTAAGAAGTCCTTTCAAAAATCAATACCCTGAATTTCATAATCATGGTCCCCAACATTTCTATCCCTTTTTCAACCATTTTTAAGAATTTCATACGTGATTATGGTATTTACATAATTTCTACTCCTTTCTCTCACCATTCAGCCCCTCCCCTCTCTCAACACCCTCTTAGATTCATGGCCTTTGCATTATTATTGTTGCATGTGTTCACATGTACAACCTACTGAGTCCGTTTTGTATTGCTAGTATCTACACGTTTAGGGATTTATGGCTGACCGCGTGAGATTAGACAACTTACCTAATCTCAAACCCTTATGTAGGGTTTGCACTACAGATGTATCCATAGAAGTTCGGAATACCTCTGTCACTTCCTCTTTTGACCAGTTGTGGATCTTTGAAGAAGCTTCTGTTTGCTGTATGAATGGGGGGAAGCTTCTTTGAGGAGGAATGATGTGAACAATTATGTATTCACACAATGATTCACTTGAATGTAGGGATTTCTATTTGTTTGATCTGAGTTTAAGCCTTTCATTTGGCATTCAAAATAATGGGTTCTATTACAGACTGTTCAAACATCAATATTGTACATATTCACCTCTCTAGGACTCCTTCGTGTGTGTGGCTTTTATATATTGTTAATATCAATGAAAATATAAAACACCTCAAATATCAATAAAGCTGGAGGTTGAGTGAGTACACATCTGTTCAACAGAACATTATAGTCAGTTAAACAATGTACCAGAAATGCATTTATGCATGTACAAATCTGCCCACAGTACACTGTGGAGTGGACACAGTTGAAATCCTACATGTACTAGAATTTTGGCTTACAATTTTTAATTAAATAAAATATACAAAGAGAGTTTCTATATCGCATGATATAATCTTAAGATGCCCTTGACTCTAAATGACTGTTGAGCCAATGCTTAGATCATTTCCTTTTGTTTGTTGTTTGGTTGAGTTGTTTTTCTTTTAGGGGAGGGCTAAAATTCTTTTTCTTCGCTTTGGTAAGTTCTTGTCTGCCTCCAATGTATTTAGATCATGGCCATCTCCTCCCTCTGCTTCTGACTCCAATAATTTTTGGACACCCCACACACGCCCCACCCAACTTTGTGTCATTTTTTTAATAACCAACTGAGTCCAATTAGTGATGCTACCTGCACAGGTGGTGGGACTCTATCAACTGGAGTATGGGCACATGGGCCACACTGTGGATGAAAACTCGCTCTCTGGTCCCCAACAGCCACCTGCTGCCAACAGCACCTCAGCTAGGTGTGGGACCTGGAAATCCCCTCCCTTTTCCATGCTACAATATTGGTTGGCTTGATCTTGTGCAGGACAGAACAGACCATTTCTTACCCCATCCAGAAGGATTAAATCCTGGCTCACAGAGTGCTCCAAAGCTAAATCAGGTTGTCTCGGGAAAAACTCTTCATTTCTTGATCTTAAAACTCACTGAGCCAGGTGGTGGTGGTGCATGCCTTTAATCCCAGCACTTGGGAGGCAAAGGCAGGCGATTTCTGAGTTCGAGGCCAGCCTGGTCTACAGAGTGAGTTCCAGGACAGCCAGGGCTACACAGAGAAACCCTGTCTCGAAAAACCAAAACAAACAAACAAACAAACAAACAAACAAACAAAAAAACCTCACTGAGATGAACTACACCTTAGAAACAACTGACTTCTCTCTGAACAGACATTTCTGAAAGGCAGAAGGCTGTGGCTGCACTCATTGGCTCAACAGCATCCCTCTCGCTGTGGTCTAAATGTTTGTATACCCACTGGATAACTCACAGGTTGAAGTTATCCTAACTCCAAGGTTTCTTGGTGATAGTGCAGAGTACAGTGTAATGCCTTTGGGAGGTAAGTAAGTCATGACATGAATGGAAATAGTGGCCTTATAAAAGGGAGAGAGAGAGAGAGAGAAACTATCATCCTTTCCACCATTTGACTGTGTCTTAACCTTGGACTTTTCAAATTGCAGAACTGTGGGAAATAAATGTATAAATGTTTCCTGTTTATAAAGATCCCAGTTTATGGCCTTTGATTACAGTAACTGCGACTCACTTAGACGTCTCCTTCCGGTTGTCGATTTAACCCCCATGTGCCCGATGCTTATTTTACTTAGGTATGTGATATAGAAATATAACTATATAAAACAAGAACCAGAATTGCCTGTTCGTATGGATCATTACTTACATGTATAAATTGAAAATTCTTTGGTTATAGTTTAGAGAAGTCACAATCTTCAGTAAATAGAGTCCATAAAAACCAAACAGCAGTATTGCATACTCATATGGAGAGTTTACAGCTGTAATTTCTCCTTGCAGATTTGTCTCCTCCTCTTTAAGCTCTGTACTAAGGAGCCCTAATGCTCACAGCCTGTCTAATTTCTAGAAAACCCATGAGCAGAACTTCCTCCTAATTGTATTTTTTATTCAACCAATAAAAATGTAAACTAATGTTTTAAATGACCTTGGCAACTGAGAGACTGATTTATGCTTCCCTAAGATCATAAAGCAATGGTGAATTAAAAATCAAAAGAAATAAAAAATGCTGATTGCTTTTTTATGCAAAAATGGAATAGCCAAAGCCAAGTTGGAAAAATTATATATATATATATATATATATATATATATATATATATATATATATAGAGAGAGAGA
>NW_021604684.1:4729497-4744520 GCF_004785775.1 Grammomys surdaster
ATATATGGAGAGAGAGAGAGAGAGAGAGAGAGAGAGAGAGAGAGAGAATGTTACACCTACTTACTTGCTTTATTCTAATGGAACCATTTTTGTTAATTATTTTTTATACATATGTTTCTTTTGCCTGTGTGTATGTCTACACACCATATGTGTGCCTGGTTCCCGCAGAGGTCAGAAGAGGATTCTTCTGGGACTATAGTTATATAGAGTTATGAACTGCCATGTGGTTTCTAAAAATTTAAACCAGGTCCTCTACAAGAACAGTCAGTGTTCTTAACTGCTAAGTCATCTCTCCAGCCCTGGAATCATTTTTTAAAATTGTACTCTCCTCACAAAAACAAAATAAACAAACAACAAAACAAACAAACAAAAAAGCCCAATGAGCACCTGCTTATATCTATTTTTTGCATGTGCTGTTTCCAAAAGCCAATAAGTTGGCAATAAAAGAAATAAAAATGAGAAGCATTTTAATGTTTAGTTCAATTAAGATGACTTTTAAATGAAGACACAATGATAGATAGTTTAAGAAAAAAATCAAAGGACCAGTATTGAGATTCAGTTGAATCTCCGGTCCTCTGCACAACCAAGGATCGAAGGCTTCCTATGAATTCAAGTGCTCTGAATAGAAGCTACTAACTCGGTATAACAAGTCTATGCTATTGTGAGATAGTTCTGTGCACTGCTATGTCAAGAAAGGTTGTAGTCCGAACACTGGCATTGTCATATTTGAAGCGTCTCCTGTCTCAATGAATCACCTCTAATTTGTTAATAAAGAGCTGATTCAGCCTAAAGCTGGGCAAAAGAAAATAAGGCAGGGCTTGCGATCCTAGTAAGCGAGGCGGGGGCTGGGGGGGGGGGAATCTCAAGCCAAAAGAGAGACGCAGAGAAGGATAAAATAGAACACGGCCTCTGAGGAGACATCCATATCAGGCTCTTATCAGCATGCACTTCCTAACTTCCACATCAGCATATACCTTTGGTGACTGCACATGGGATGGATACTCATGTGGTCTTCAAATGGCCCCTCCTTCAGTTTCTGTCCCTCACTTGTCTCCTCAGAGGCCTTCAAGAGTCTGACATATTCAGAGGCAGATGCTCACAACTAGCCATTGAACTGATCATGGGGTTCTCAATGGAGGAGTTAGAGTGAGGACTGAAGGAGCTGAAAGGGTTTGTGGCACCATGAGGAGAGCAACAATACCAACCAACCACAGCTCCCAGGGTCTCACCATATACCAAATCAGCTGTGCTTTAGTTCTTGCCTTCCCGGTCCCCAGAACTATGATAGCATGCAGATGATTAAAGCAGGCTCTTCAGCTAGAAATGCAATAAAATCACAACACATAAAATACTGGACAGTGATTTTTAGGAACACATACAGGACTTCAAGAACTCAAAAGTTAGCTCTGTTACTGCCCTGAAGTGAGCTAAACTATCTCTCTCTCTCTCTCTCTCTCTCTCTCTCTCTCTCTCTCTCTTTCCCTCTGTGTGTGTGTGTGTGTGTATGTGTGTGTGTGTACTCTCACACATGCAGTGCACCTGTACACACGTGTGGAAGAGTCACTGCACACATATACAGGTCAAAGGATAACAGTCAAGAGTTAGCTCTCTCCTGACATCTATGAGTTCTAGGAGGGAACTAGGAGTTACTAGGCCTGCATGCAAGTCCCCACTACTCACTGAGCCATCTGTAGACTCATTACTAGTTCTTCTGACACAATTTCTGTAGCTAACAAGCTGTTTCCCTTTGAGAGACTATTTTCACTCAGTATAAGAAATTCAGGAAAATCTAAAATTTGAAAAAATGTAATATTTTACCACTATTCGTGTGTGTGTGTTAGAAAAGCAATACATGTATTAAAATTTAGAATCCTCTGTAATCAATAACATCATGCCAGTTCAGTGTTACTAACAATGTTTTTCTATAACTTCCTCTACAAGTGCACAGAAATAAATAGCACGACTTAACATGTCTACATAATTGAAATGATGCTTTTTCAGACCCAAACATTTTCAAACTTCATCTAATACTATTTTTCAATTATTTATTTATTTTATGTATGTGTGTACACTGTAGCTGTCTTCAGACAGACCAGAAGAGAGCATCAGATCCCATTACAGATGGTCGTAAGGCACCATCTGGTTGCTGGGAATTGAACTCAGGACCTCTGGAAGAGCAGTCAGTGCTCTTAACTGCTAAGCCATCTCTCCAGCCCCATCTAATACTCTTGAATAATGGCTACAAAATATTTCACTATGTGAATAGATTAAATAAATTTTAAATAAATAGATTTTAAGTAAATAGATTTTAGCTAAAACTATTACTAAGATTTGGGTTGTTTTGAAGGTTATTTGTTCATTTGTTTAATTGACAAATTTTTCTAAAAGGCCAAGAAGATAATTCATATAAATTATTTAAATATCAAGATAAATATGCCTATTTTAGATGTAAAGGTTCTTCTATCCATTTCCCCTCCATATGTCTGGCTTCTAGCCAGACTTCCAAGCATCTCATTGCTTAAAGCAGATTGAGAAGCAGACTTAAGGGGAACAGATGTGGCTCTTGGAGGCAGCATGGCACAAGGCACAGGTTCTCTCCCAAAGATGGGCAGCTCAGCGATCAGCGTTCACTGAGGCATGAACCAGTGACTTTTGAAACCATGATTGAAACTAAGAAGCTCAAGCATCAAGAAGCTACTCAGATATTCAGAGGGTTGAGTTGCAGCTCATTGGTTTAACATTAGGAAGAGAAGCTGTAGGGATGGGCTGAGCCTAGGATGACCTGGTTCCACAGTGTGCTTGTCAAGCAAACCTTGACTTGGAGAACTATGAGGACCGATGGGCAGAGGCATTGTGGGAGGGATAAGAACTGGCCTTGAGGTTATTCAGCATGGGTTATTAAGGCACTAGACTCAGTCATCAAAGCTGCAGATCACAGGGATGCATGTGGGGTTTTACTATGCTTGCTTTTCCCAAGCACTGAAAAGTAATGAAAATGTCAATGAGGCCAAAAAATTGCAGAACTTTTTAAAAATTCTCTTTACATTATTTATGTACAAGGCTAAACAGATCTTTAATATTGGGTAAAAAAAATAAAATAGAAAATTGAGGGGTATGGGGGCAGGGAAAGGGGAATACAGGTCTGTAGAAGAATGTTTCTTGCATGCATGCCTGTGATGGTTTTTATATGCTTGGCCCAGGGAATGGCACTATTTGGAGGTGTGGTCTGGTTGGAGTAGGTGTGTCACTGTGGGCATGGTCTTTAGACACTCAGTTTCCAGGAAGCCAATCTTTTCCTGTTTGCCTTTGGAACAAGATGTAGAACTCTCAGCTCTTCCTACACCATACTTGCCTGGACAATGCCATGCTCGTGCCTTGATGATAATGGACTGAATCTCTGAGCCTGTAATCCAGCCCCCAATGAAATGTTGTCCTTGTAAGAGTTGCCTTGGTCATAGTGTCTGTTCACAGTAGTAAAAACCAAAACCCTAACTAAAACATCACCCTAAGTTGAATCCCCAGGAAGGAATGGAAGGAGGGAGAAGGTAGGAAAGAGAACACAAGAAAACTGTGGGCAGTGGTGAGTGTACATTCTACCTCATAGTGAAGGGGTATACACAGGTACAGAGACTTACCAATATCTGCACTAGTATCTGACAGACTGGTATAGATAGATAGATAGATAGATAGATAGATAGATAGATAGATAGATAGATATTACAATTATTTATCAATATGCCTCAGTCAACCTGAAAAATGAAGAATACATGAACAGCATCAGTTCCAACATCTAAAACAACAAAAGAAAGAAAGGAACTGTTCACATCAGTGATGCTTATGATAAAACATCCAGGTACCAGCAGGAGGGAATAGTGAGAGTAAATGCCTGTTTAATTAGGGGGAAGCAGGTTAGCACCGCTGCTCTAGAATACAGTCAGTGTCTAACAACAGGACTTCCCTATACATGCTATAGATTGCAGTGTTGTTACAGTCCCTGAAAATCTCTCCTTCCTCCACTCCCCAGGGCTGAGTCATTTGTTTTCTGCCTCTGCCTAGCCGTAAATCATCATGTATTAACTACGTGCAATGAACCCAGTTCTGCTCACCCCATTGATATTCATTTATGTATAGAGTCGGTGGAAAGACATGGAAATGAGCTATAGGCCTTTCACTTCTTATGTTTGCTTACTAATTAGATTGGGACTTGGGGAAAGGGGATACAGGTATTCAAAAGCTATTTGTTTTCTTTTGACTGAAGGAACAGCTGTTGAAAAAATTAACAAATGATAAGGTAAGTGTAACTAACTGGAAGAAAAGAACAGCGCTATGTATCTGAGTAAGTTGAACTATGCTAGAATACTTGTGTTTGCGCTGGAAATAGTAAGCATGCACAATTAATGCACGGGGTGTGCTACAGGGAGTTGTGGTGAGATGCTAGTAATAGGAGATGACATCATAGACCTGAAAAGACCAAAATGTGCCTTAAAGGCAATGCGGAGCCTTTCTACATCATTGGGCAAAGTTGTGCCAAGACTAATTAACCTATGCCAAGTAGGTCCCACAGATCTGAAAACTCATCAGGAGCCTTCAGTAACAGTACAGCTGTGAATATGTGTGAGCCTCATTTGGAGCACAGAAATGAGAAAAAGGTCAAAATTTAACTTAAAGTAGGAAATCTATAAAAGTTGATCCCAAGCCAGGTGGTGATAGCACATGCCTTTAATTCCAGCATTTGGGAGGCAGAGGTTGAATTCATGGCCAGCCTGGTTTATAGAGTGGGTTACAGGCCAGCCAAGGATACACAGAGAAACCTTGTCTTGAAAGTATGAATGAATTAATGAATGAATGAATGAATGAATGAATACATAAACAGATGTTGATTCTATATTATAACCCATAATGTCTACATCAGTATTCCACAATTCAAGCTTTGGGGATGAGCAGTGTGAGATTCTAGAAAATACAGAGTGGGAGCGACCAACCAATGGTTTCTCATCACATAAAATATCAAGTCCAACTTCTTTGGCCTGCCAGTCTGTCTACGAAGTCGACTTCAATCTCCCTAAACTTCAGCGTCTCCAGTGTTTGTTTAGTCACTGGCGGGCTCACTTCGGTGCCGGTTACCAATCTCTAGTTTTAATCCCCATCAATTCCTGCTACAAATGTCCACCTCTATAGCATTTAGGATCTACGAGTGCTCAACAGGTCATGTGTACATGAGTGTGTGTGTGTATGTGTGTGTGTGTGTGTGTACATGAGTGTATGTGTACATGTGTGTATATGTGTGTACATGAGTGTGTGTGTACATGTGTGTGTGTACATGTGAGTGTGTGTGTGTGTGTGACGGGTGACAATGATAATATGTAGGAAACAGTGTATTATAAACTTACCAATAATAATTAAAAGAAGATGTCACGAAGTTGAGAGACAGTGAGGACACAGGAGGTTGAGGGCAGAGAATGGGTTTGGAAACATTGTAAATAATTACTTGTGTATCAATTTCTGTTAATTTGTTTGTTTGTTTGGGTGGGTGGGGTTAGGTTGGGTTTTTAGTTTTTTCAAGACATGGTTTCTCTGAGTAGCCCTGGCTGTCCTGGGACTCATTCTGTAGACCAGGCTGTCCTCAAACTCAAAGACTCACCTGCCTCTACCTCCTGAATGCTGGCATTAAAAACATGTACCACCACTGCCCAGCCATGAAATTCTTTACTATGTTTTTTAAAAATAAAAATATATCAGGCAAGGGTAGCTGGGGTGAATTGCACCAAGGCAGCAGCTGTAGTCACTGCAGTTCTATCTTTGTCTCCATAATGTTGCCCTTGGCCAAAACTGCACTAAGTCAACTGCAAGTTTGAAGCATTCAGCAAGTGGTGGCAAGGCAGAGCTTTCAGAAGAAGACACCTAATTTCCATGACAAATATGGAAATATTATATTAGCAGGTGGAGGCATCTTCTGTGTTTCTACATGAACATATTCAGTCACACAAATTGGAATAGAATGGAACCTGTCCCCTGTTGGCAGAGTCACCCCACAGGAATGGAGAGATCAGTAGTCACGTCAGCTGGTACAATAATCAAGAAATTGTTTTAAAACCAACTCATAAGTGAATGCCAAGCCAAAGAGTCATGTGCTCATTAAACTATGGCAGATTGAAGAACAAATAAATAAAGTACCTTGAAGCCTTCAAAAATGTATCTGAGTTTATATACCAAGATACAAGATAGTTTATTGTCAGTTGTTCGTACTCAACACGTTTACACCTCTGTCTGCCTAGTCATATCCTGAATCCATCAGTATGACCAATGCCTGCCAGAACTGAGAGCTACCTTGTCCACTCAAAATTCTCTTCTGCTCTTTTATCTAAAGCATATCTCCTTCTCTTACGAAAGCCAAACAAACTAATACTTCAATTATTATCTCTTACTTAACACTAATAGTTTAATTCTACACATCAAGTCTGAAGGAATGCCATTAAAAACAAAAAAAATGTGAGGTTAAGGAGATGGTTCAGTGGGTAAAGTATCTGCTGCTCAAGGTTTTGGGCCTGAGTTCTGATTCCCAAAACATGAAGTCTCTCTGATGTGGCTGCCTGAACAAGGACAGCACCAATATGCATGTAAGCATGGGAAGGGGAAAGTTTAGGAGGCCTCCACCCTTCACAAAGAACTGCAGACGGATAAAGGATGCTGACATCAAGAGAAACAGTGTCCCCAGGGAAGAACACACCAATTTATTATCCAATACCAAATCTCCAGCCCTGAAAACATACATACAAGTAACATTATACAGACTGAGAAAGTTGCATTGATGTATATAGGAATAGCATATACATGTATAGAAAAATTAAAGAAAAAAAGAGGCCTAGAATTTTAAAGAGAGGGAGTGGGGCTGTGCTTGGAAGAGTTTGGGAGGAAGAAAGAGAAGGGGGAAATGATGTAATTATAATCTCAATTTTTAATTACTTTTTTAAAGCCTGATATGTTTAAAATCCCAGGGCTAGGACAAGATGGAAATCTGGATCTTTGGGGATTGGTGCTCATCCAATATAGACAAAACAGCAAGCTCCAGGTTCAGTGAGAAACCATCTCAGATAGATAGATAGATAGATAGATAGATAGATAGATAGATAGATGATAGATAGATGATAGATAGATAGATAGATAGATAGATAGATAGATAGATGATAAATAGGGAGTAATGGAGGAAGATACTCAACACCATCCTCTGGCCTCCACACATGCAGACACAGGCAAATACACACACACACACACACACACACACACACACACACCTCATAGGCTCTCCCTTGAAACCCTCTGTTCGTATCAGTCAGAAAATCAGGTAGACGATCTTCACTCTCTCTCCAGTCCTCCAATTCCAATCCCTCTGTCTTTTCCTCAGCTCTGTAGCAAGCTACCTTCTGCAGCCTTCTCTTCCTTGCTGTCCAAGTTTCCAGATGAAGCAGAATTTTCCCTACAGCTCTCCACCATTACCTCATCCCTCTGTCTCTGCTGCCAACTCCTGCAGGCACTCCCTGCAGCGAAAAAGAAGAAAGAAAGCATCTTGGATCTGTCTAAGTACATGAGTACATCGACAAGATCATTCACATGAAGTTTCAAGGTGGCTAGGAACCCATCAGGATCCCGAAAGGGTTTGACCCACTGAGCAACCTGGTGCTGGATGGAACCATTGAGCACATGTGAGATTCAAAAGACCAGTACAGGCTGATAGAGGACACCCTGCAGCTGGGACTTATGGTGTGCCATGGCAATCCTATGATGCTCATTTGCCTACATGACTTCATGGAGGCCATCCCCAACCCCTTTGTGCAGCAGAGCATTTAGCAGCTGATGGAGGGCAACCCCACCCCAGACCTCCTCCATGGTGTAAACTTCTGTTTGGTGTTTTGTTTGGTCTTGTTGTTTTGGCTTTTATTTTGTTTTGTTGTTTTTAATAAAGTTGCTCACTTAAGAAAAAATATAATCAGTAGCGGTCAGGATAATGTATCTTCACTAAAGCCTAACAACTATACTACAGTGACCCTGTGAAATACAACATAACAAAAGCACAAGACAAGAACTTTAAAATAGCCTAGTATGATACTCTCAAGGTTCTTAAAAGAGATAAAAAAAATCAATTAATGAAATCTAGGAAAGAATAAAAAAAACAGTGGATGAAATGAAGAAAACAGTTCTGTAGTCCCTGAGCAGTGCCCCACCAGGCCAAAGCGGCAGCCCCTTCTTCCAACCCAATACTACTACAGGAGCAGTCAAAATGGCTACACCTCCTCAGCTTGTTGCAGTCAAGTAGTGGCATAGGAGCTGTCCGTGGTGGCAATGTATCCTTTCCCACCTCAGTCTGCTGCTGTCATGAGGCCCTGTCACAGGAGCTGTCCATAGTGGCAGCACCTTCTTTCCTGACTCAGCCTATGGTCTTCATGAAACACCACCACAGGAGCTGGTCCATAGGAGCTTGTCCACAGTGGTGACACCTCCTCTCCAGCCACACCAAACAGCTCAGCAGTGATGGTGCCTCAGCCAAAGCTGCCTGCAGCTGGAAAAGTCTTCCCATACTAACCCATGGGCCAGATGCAAGAGAAAGCAGGGTGAAGAAAAACACCAATCCCTGAGCTCCCCAAGCTCAGGACTTGAAATCCCATCAATCTTCACTCTAGAAATCTCTTCCATGAAAATCCCCACCCCCTAAGAAATAAGCTGCCCTGAAAGTCCCCACCCCCTACATAAGCCTTGCCCTTTGTCCAATTCCCTGCTGTCCACTCATGGGAGCAGAGGCAGCCACCCCTAATTTGTCCCTCCACACCCTGAGCCCTCCCATAAATCGCTTTCATGAGATTTGCTGCCTTGTGGGACTCATCAGAAGAAGCCAAGAAGCAATGAAGCAGGGCTGAGGCTCCTGAGTTCAGCTGGGGATACCTTCCCCTGGGAGCTGTCATCTCTTTTCTGAGGAGGCTTCCTGTCAGAGCTCTATGGTTCCTGGGCTCCCATGTTTCAAGATGCCCTTCCCTTGGTACACTGTCCCACCTTAGAGCCATCTGGCTCCTGGGCCCCTATATCTCAGGGTTCTCTTCCATTGGGATTCCTTCTCCCCTTGGAGATGTATAGTTCCAGGGCTTCCAAGTCCCAGGATATCCTTTCATCTGAGCAGGAACACTTACAAGTTCAAGACATGAAAGTGGAAATACAACCAATCAAGAAAACCCAAACTGAACAAAAACTGGAAATTTAGGGACATAACAGGAACCTCTGAGGCAAGCCTCACAAACAATACAAGAGATAGAAGACAGAATCTCAGACATTGAAGACAAAATAGAAGAAATGGGTACCTCAGACCTAGGTCAAAGAAGATGTTAAGTCAAAAAAAAAAAAAAAAACACTCTGGCACAAAACATACAGAAAATCTGGGACTCTATGAAAAGACCAAATCCAAGAATTACAGTAATGAGGAAAGAGAAGAAATGCAGGTCAAAGGCACAGAAAATAGTTTTTAAAAAATTATAGAAGAAATCTTCCCTAACCTAAAAAAAAAGGAGATGCCTATCAAGGTACAAAAAGCACGCAGAATATCAAATACACTGGACCAGAAAAGACATTCCCCATGACACATAATAATCAAAATACTAGATGTACAGAACAACAAATAACATTAAAGGCTGTAAGGGGAAAAGACAAAATAACTTATAAAGGCCTATTAGAATAACACCTGACTTTTCAATGAAGACTCTAAATGCCGGAAGGGTCTGGACAGATCTTCTATAAACCCTAAAAGACAACAGACCCTGCTCAGATACACAGCACAACTTTCTATCACAATATATAAAGACATTCTATGATAAAACCGAATTTAAGCAGTATCTCTCTACGAAGCCAGCTCTATAGCAGACAGTAGAAGGAAAACTTCAATATGAAGAAGCTAACAACACTCAAGAAAACACAGAAAATGATAATCTCAGATAAAATCCATGCCACAACAACAAAATAACAGAAAACAGCAAACACTACTCATGGATAACTGTCAACATCAATGAGTCTCAAGATTCCAATAAAAAGACACAGACTAGCAGTAGGATGCAAAAACAGGATCCATCCTTCTGCTGTATTCAAAAATAATCAATGATAGACATCACCTCAGGATGATGGTCAAAGGTTTCAAAGGATAGAAAAAGACATTCCAAGCAATGAGATCCAGGAAACAACCCAGTATAGTCATTTTAATATCCGACAAAATAGACTTCAAACCAGAACTAATCGGAAGAGATGTGGAAGGACACTGCATACTCATCAATGGAAAAATCCACCAAGGGAACATTGCAATTCTTAACATCTGTACATCAAACACAAGGGCACCGACATTCATGAAAGAAACACTACTACAGCTAAAATCACATACGGACCCTCACACAGTGATAATGGGGAACATCAATACCCCACTATTGGTAATAGACAGGTCGTCCAGATGAAAACTAAATGAAGAAACACTAGAACTAAATGTTATCCTAAACCAAAGAGTCCTAACAGGCAGTTACAGAACATTTTACCCAAACACAAAAGAATATACGTTATTCTCAGCAAAGCATGGAATTTTCTCCAAAATTAAACAATACTGGGACACAAAACAAGTCTCAACAAATACTTGTAAATTGAAGTAACACCTGCATCACATTTGACTACAATGAATTAAAACTGGATTATCAACAACAGAAAATATACAAACTCATAGAAACTTAACAACTCACTACTGGATGAAAAATGAGTCAAGAGAGAAATCTTAAACATTTTAGAAGAAATGCGGGTGGGGGGCTGGAGAGATGACTCAGACCTTAAGAGCACTGACTGCTCTTCCAGAGGTCCTAAGTTCAATTCCCAGCAACCACATGGTAGCTGACAACCATCTGTATTGGGATCTGATGCACTCTTCTGGTCTGTCTGAAGACAGCTACAGTGTATTCATATATATTAAATAAACAAAAAATAATTTTTTAAAAAAAAATTAGAAGGAATAGGGGTAGGCCAGATGTGGGAGGAGGGCTAAGAGGATCCACAGGAGGAAGGAAAGCTGGATCTGCCACAAAGATATGTGGAGTCTCAAGAAATGGAAAGAGACGGGGAGGGGGGGGAAGGGAGAGGTACCCATAATATCAAAGCTGGATTCTGTTAATAGCAAACTCAGGACCAACCTGGAATACATGAGACCAAGTCTCAGAAAGAAGAAAAATAAGGTGGAAAAGGAAGAGGGTACAGAAAAAGGAGGAAGTTGGAAAAGGGAGGAGAAGAGAACTGTGCTTGATACACATGAAGAAGATGATATACACATGTTATCTGGGGTTTGGAAGTAAGGATAGCACTGATTATGTATAAATGTCCCTGTTCTAACTGTAAGATCCCCAGCCCTTCATCTAACCCGAACACGAACTCTAACCCAACCCTAAACCTAACCATAACACAAGCCTAACCCTAAACCTAACACTAACCCTAACCCTAACCCTAACCCTAACCCTAACCCTAACCCTAACCAAAACAGACTCTAGCAGTGTCATCTACATTGAACTTGCCCACACTGACCACCTGGCATCAAAAGCCACATCCTAAACTTCTCCCCTAATGGTTCAACTCTGGGACCCTTCAAGTCCAGCCATTAGCTATCCAGCTCTTTCTGTTAACATGTCATTCCATCTAGAATCTTCTACTAGGGAAATATTCTTGTTGTTCTTCTCCCTGGTCTCACGTCTGACCTTATCCTAAAAGGAATTCATTTTGACCAACACCTTGCTATCTCCTCTCTTTCCTTCTTACTTAACGCCAATAAATTTCTCCTTAGACACAATGTAGGGGTGATGAGAACTCCAGGCATTTAAACGAGTTCCCAGGAGTGAGTTCTCTCCCTTGTAGTTCTCGCCAATGTCTGATTACCCCTGGTTTCCATTGTCTTCCTGCTGCTACTGCTGATTCCTGGACTCCAATCTGGTGACAGAAGCACATCCCACCTGCTGCTAGAAGCCAGCAGTGACATTAAGTTTCTGACCATTGGTCATGCCAAGTTTAATATCCTCAGCACAGTAAGTGATGAATGTCTTGAGATGTTTTATAGGCAGTTCAGGAGTTGTATAAAAGTTCTTTAAAACATAGAGACAAAACAAAATGATACTTGTCCTCACACCACCCAATTTAACTTCCCTCTAACATAAAATTGTTATATATAAAGTTCTGTGCAGTATGAAAAATTCATTTCCTCACTCACGAGAGATCCTTCTATTTCGTGGAGAGGTTTATATATCATCAGTGTCTCCATAGAAGTAGCTTGAAAGGGCATTAACTGTTGGAAGAAATGTCACGTGTTCATTTGTGCTGAAACATCACAAATCCAGTCCATCTAGAGCTTATTAAGACCATGAGTCCTGCGCTGGCTAGTCTCACTCAACTTGACACACAATCAAGAGTTATCTGAAAGGAAAGAAGCTTAATTGAGAAAAGGCTGCCACAAGACCCAGCTGTGAGGCATCTTCTTAATTAGTTATTGACAGAGGAGGGCCCGGCCCACTGTGGTTCTATCTCTGGGTTGGTGGTCCTCTAAGAAGGTTCAAGCCAGTAAGCAGCACCCTTCCATGGTCTTTGCGTCAGCTCCTGCCTCCAGGTTCCAGCGCTGTTTGAGTTCCTGTCATGATTTCCTTTGATGATGAACAGCAATATGGAAGTGTACGCCAAATAAACCCTTTCCTCTCCAACTTGCTTTTGGTTATCATATTTCATGGCAGCAATAGTAACCCTAAGACAACTCCTGAAGATCATGGCAATGCATGTCCACAGTCCCAGCATCCCGGAAGCTGACAGAGAACCATCACTACCGTGGTGAGACCAGCTAGTTTAACACAGGCCTCAGTTACAAAACAAAATACTATCTCAAAGATAACAAACCAAGGCTGTGCCATCAAACGGTGCCAATCAGAGAAGCTTCTTTCGGTAGTCATGGCAACAACAAAGACTCATTACTGGTCAAAATGGTGAGAAGAAGTGACTGTTGTGTGCTGGGTCTGCAGCTCAGGGAACATCCAGGAATAAGGGACAGAGAGAAGGCAAGAGTTAGAGGAAAGGAGGGGGCCATGTGGAGCACTGACCTACAGGAAGGACATGCCACTGTGCTCCAACTCACAGTAGCTCTGGTTGTCTACTCCCTTGTAGCTCTCGACAACTCTGAGACCCTGCAAGTCCAGCCATTAGCTATCCAGCTCTTTCTGCTAGAATTACATGCCATCTAGAATCTTCTACTAAGGAAATATTCTTGTTGTTCTTCTCCTTGGTCTCACATCTGATCTTATCCTAAAAGGAATTTATTTTGACCAACACCCTGCTATATCACCCTGTAAGGCCAGGCCAATGAATATTGTGTTGGAGAAGCGAGAGGCTCATGGAGCCTCGCCATTTCCTGACTCGTTGGGTCACCAGAAAAAAAGGACACAGAAGGAGAAGAGAGCTAGTTGTGAAAAAGAACAAGATTGATGACAGTGGGAGGGGACAAGAGAGGGTAACGAGGAATGGCTGAAGTACATTATGTACATGTATCAGTTTGTCATAAATGAAAGTCATAATTAAGTATAGTGAATATATGTTAATGAGAAGCATTTTTATTATTATTAATAATTTTATTCACTTTCATTTTAAACGATAGCCCCCTTCCTGGTTACTCCTCCACAACACCCCCCATCCCATCCCTCCTCTCCCCCTTACCCTTTACCTCTATGAGGGTGCTCCTCCACCCACCCACCCACTCCCATTTCACCACTCTAGCATCCCCCTATGCTAGGGCATCAAGCCTCCACAGGACCCAGGGCCTCCCCTCCCACTGATGTCAGATACCTCCATCCTCTGCTACATACGTATCTGGAGCCGTGGATCCCTCCCTGTATACTCTTTGGTTGGTGGTTTAGTCTCTGGGAGCTCTGGGTAGTCAGATGAGTTGATACTGTTCTTCCTAGGGGGTTGAAATCCCCTTCAGCTCCTTCAGTCCTTCCAATAGCTCTTCCATTGGGGTCCCCAGGCTCAGTCCAATGGTTGGCCGTGAGTATCTGCATCTGTATTGGTCAGGTGCTGGTAGAACCTCTCAGAGAATAGCCATACCAGACTGCTGTCAGCAAGCACTTGTTGGCATCAGCAATAGTGTCAGGGTTTGGTGTCTGCAGATGGGATGGATCTCTAGGTAGGGTGGTCTCTGGATGGCTTTTACTATGAGAAGCATTTTTAAAAAGGGCTGGGAATGTAATTCACTGGCAGAGCACTTGCCTAACATGTGAAAAGTCCTACCTTCAATTCCCAGGAAAAACATAACTAAATGGTTTCTCCAAACCTAAGCATTCTTATTTGTTGATTTGTCCCTTGAAAAACATTTCTTGGTGTATGCAAAATACCCAGCCATTCTTGTAACACTGGGGGTGGGGAGCAGGGGTCTCACTGTGTAGCCCTGGCAGGCCTAGAACTCACAGAGACTTACCTGCCTATGTCTCCTCTTCCAGTGCTCAAAGGTGCGGTCACCCTGGCCAGTCTTGTCACGGGTCTTACTTCACTTGCAACAACACAACTTTCTAGTCTTATAATTATTTTCTAATTTTCCTCAATGAATATGCATTACTGCCATTCAAATAAGAAGACCATCCAAGTGGTATGTATGGTTCACTCCTGTGACCTCAGCACTTGGGAGACGGAGTTAAGCAGGATCAGGAGTTCAAGGCCAGCCTCACCACCTTAGTCCACATGAGACCTTGTCTCAAAGAAGAGAGCCAAAGAAGGATGAAATAAAAAGCAAGTAATTCAATGCATAATTATATTTTCCTCCAAATGTTACCACCCATAAAAACAAGCAGTGTTTTACATTGTATATAACTTACATCTTTATAGTTAGTAATGTGTTCTTTCTCTGTTTCACATTGTCCTTATAGTCAGGGGTTTGGTTTGATTTGGTTTGGTTTGGTTTGGTTTGGTTTGGTTTGGTTTGGTTTGGTTTGGTTTGGTTTGGT
>NW_021604684.1:4745843-4765223 GCF_004785775.1 Grammomys surdaster
GACTGTGATTGCACACTCTCCTCGATATTTATGACTGCAGATACACTCAAAGTGTGGTACATACATGCCCACATTCTCATATACACATCATACACAAACATGCACATACATACACACACAATAACTAAAGAATTTTTTAAAGACATTTACTATTCCTCTAAATGGGCACCATATAAGACTCACTTCTAATGACATATCATCATGCCCATAGATTAAAGGATCTCTCAGTCTTCATCAGAGAAAATGCTGTTTACAGCGTTGGTGATTGACACGGAGAGACTCGGTTGCATAGAATAAGAGACTTGCACCATACCCAGCCCTATATGGGACATCTATACCACACTCCTCCAAAGGCTCAGCAATCATTTCAAGGAGGTAAGGGGTGATCGTAAGAACTAGAAGCTGTGGTAACTACAAAGAAAGACTGTCTTCTAGGCACAGCAGGACAGCTGCACCTAAAAACTCACAGTAGTGTGAGAACATCTCAAAACCAGTATAAATCTAAACAAAACAAACCCCAGCAGGAAGAGGGCATTCAGGCACAAAGCTCCACCTGTAACCTTGGAGCGGCTCACAATACTTAGCTGCAGGGAGAAGATGGGTCAGCTGGGTTTTTTTTTTTTTTTCAAAAAATGTACCCCCTGACTGTGCTCCAGAGGAAAGCCATACATACACAAAAAAAGTTGGGGAGCACAAATTGGCCTTGATGGTCGAAACAAGACACCAGTTCAATGGAAGGGAAGGTGAATCTGGGAAGAGTTGGGGGAGTGAGGGAATATAACGAAAATACATTTGAAATTCTCAAAGAACCAACTTTAAAAAGAACCTATTATTTAACACGTCAGATAGCCAGAAACAATTGATCTGTTGGGTTAAAAGGTTTGACACGTGGATGACAGCTTCACCCTCTGTGGTTTGGTTGCTTAGGGGTTTGTTGTGCATTGGTTGTAGTTTCTTAAGACAAAACCTTTCTATTTTATTCCTGTCTGGCCTTAGAAGCCACTGTTGAGTAGGAAGGCCTCAGATTTTCACCGTCTCCCAAGAGCTCAGCTTGTAGGCATGCGCACAGCATCCAGCTCGCCACCTTATCATCAGTGCTAACTACCAATGCTTAATCACTGCCTTCTCATCATAGTGTTAGGCTTCCAGGTATGTCTCATTAATTGGAAGTGTGTGCACGTGTGTAGGTGTGTGCGCGTGCATGCAAGTGTGTGTGTGTGTGTGTGTGTGTGTGTGTGTGTGTGTGTGTGTTTAGCTTTCTACTGCTATGATAAAAAGTATTCTGACCAAAGTCAACTCTGGAAAGAAAGAGTTTATTTGACACTTCCATGTCACTGTCCAACACTGATGCAAGTCAGGACAGAGAACTGGAGGCAGGAACTGAGGCCAAGTCTCTGGAGGAACTCTGTAGACAGAACTGTTCAGTCTACTACAGCCCATGGCCACCTGCCCAGGTGTAGTGCTTGGTGACCAGGGAGTGGCACCATTTGAGAAGGATTAGAAAGCAAAAGCCCATGCCCGGCCCAGCCTCTCTCTCTCTCTCTCTCTCTCTCTCTCTCTCTCTCTCTCTCTCTCTCTCCCTGTCTCTCTCTCTCTCTATCTCTCTGTCTCTGGATCAGGATGTAACTTTTAGCTACTTCAGCACCACACCTGCATGTCTCCATGCTCTCCACCATGATGATACTGTAAGTAACCTCTGAAACTGGAAGCAAGCCCTCCCAACTAAATAATTTACTTTACATTTTTAGAGATTTATTTATTTAGTGCATATGAGTACACCACCATTGCTCTCTTCAGACACACTAGAAGAGGATACCAGACCACATTACAGACTGTTGTGAACCACCATGTAGTTGGTGGGAATTGAACTCAGGACCTCTGGAAGAGCAGTCGGGTACTCTTAACCACTGAGCCATATCTCCAGCCCCCAATCATTTACTTTATAAGAGTCACCTTGGTCATGGTGTCTTTTGACAGCAGCAGAGCAATGGTTAAGACAGATAAATAAAGACGTTAGGTACCATTCAAACCACAACACAGTCAGGAGTGGTAATATACACCAGTAACTCCAGCATTCGGGAGGCTAAGGCAGGAGAATCCCAGGGAGTTCATGGCTAGCCTAGACTATACAGTGAGACCCTGTCTCCAAAATAAATAAATAAATAAATAAATAAATAAATAACAACATAGAGTGTTGGCTTCATGAAGATTGGAATCTATCAATAACCTGTTTGTTAAGGGAATGTTTAACCAAATATTATAGCTGAGAATGTTGTGTACAGGGATGGGAGCAAAACCCAGACTGGCCAGCCACTAAGGTAGGTACCTAAAGGTTATGAGCCTTGGGAACTGGACTGCCTGAGAATAAATCACTTCAGGTCTCAGCATCACAATGACGTATATGAGCACCACAGTTTTAAATCTATTTCTGCCACTCTGTAGATGTACATGTCTTGAAGAAACCACCAGAGAAAAAACATGAATAGTTCAAATATTTTTAATAATTTATTTTAAATCCTTCTCCTGGGCACCCAGATATTATGGAGTCACTCCATACTGTAAACATATTTTTTAATAGACAAAAACAGAAAAAGTAACTATCTTAGGACACCGGCTACCCAGTCACCCATGACTGCCATGTCTGAGAAGAAGCAAACAGGAGGTGCGTGGTGTGGCTTGTGCTTCCTTCCTGGGATTACACACACACATATACACACACACATGCACATACACACACATGCACACACAAACATGCACACACACTCACGCATACACACTCACGCACACATGCACACACATACACACACACACATGCACACATACACACACCCACATGTGCACACACGCACACACACACATACACACATGCACACATTCACACACATACACACACACGCACATGCACACACACATGCACACACATTCACACACAACCTTCCTTCCACCATGACATTCTCCTAAGGAAGAAAGTGTCTTGCAAGTCTCTGAATTCCCTCAACATGCTGCAGAGCTGGCTCTGACTCAACATTTACCACATGAAATAAGCCCTTTATGGAATGGAAGAGACAGAACCAACACCTGAGGCCTGGGCAGCCAGCTCTCAGCAATGTATGGAGTTTCACGTCCTCCCACCTGCTGAGCGCCAACCCTTCAGTGGAGGGGGAGGACTACACCACTCTCACCCTTGCCTCCTTCCTTCCTGAAAAGGGCTTTCTTCTACAAATTTTATCAAAATACATTGTGTGCATGTATGAAATTCTACAATAAATAAATAAATAGCATTTTTATACTTAAAACTTTATTGTAATGCATTATACAGTAAAATTAGACAGACACAGAATTTAGACATTTTAATGAACTCTGATACAGTTAGCCATGCCATTCTGAAGCTGTGGATTTCATTCTTTTACTATCAAAATATTGTCTTTAGATTAGAAATTTTATAAACCTAGTCACCAAGCCATAACCACTTACAGTAAGAAACTTTACAGTAATCTTAGATTTTTTACAGATAAAATAACTTGTAAAAATAAAATAACCACTGAAGAGGCAAGCACACGCATGCTCGTGTGTGTGTGTGTGTGTGTGTATGTTTTCATACATTTGTCCTGACCTACAGAATGGACAGCACCAAGAGAGAACCCCCAGTGTAAATATGGACGTTGGTTGACAATGGGAAACTGCTGTAGATTATATTGGATATTCTACTGGAAGTGGGGATGCTGCTAACTGGTGAGTCTGTGCATGTACGAGCACATGGGAAATGCCTACATCTTCCTCTCAGTTTTGCTGTGATCTAAAACTGATGAATGTATCCTGGGTTGGAATTTGCCTCTTGGGATTCTGCGGTCATTAGGGAAATCATTACTCATTAACTGGTGTGTTTAAATAGAACACGCTAAGTCAATATGGCTGACAAAGATTATTCCCTTGGCTACATACAAAGCTACTTAAAGAAAAAGACAAATATCTGAGTGTTTTCTTTAAAACAGGTTGTGGCTGATTGAGAAACAAGGATCATACTCGCTTGTCTTGTAAACAACTAGGATAATTAAACTGAATGTTGTCTGGTCTGCAGGTGTCAACATACACGGTTCAGATTTATTTAATTATTGACATAACACTGGTTTTTCACTCACTCGTCTTTCTTGTGCAATAGTCCTTGGGACTACTCGCTACGGCGCTTTCCTGTATCAAGCAGGGTACTCTAACAGGAAAAGTTTCTTTAGAACTAAAAGCACAGGAACTTCCGGCTGGTGCAGCCATCTTGACTTCCTGACCTTGGACTTCGCTGGTCCTTAGCTTTGGTCATTGCGTCATGTCTGTCCTGACACTGCTACTGAGGAGCCTGACTAGCTCAGCCCAGCAGCTCATGGTGCGGTGGGCTCAGGTCCGCTCGAAGCCGCTGCGGGAGCAGATCGGGGACCTGGATATCACCATTGAGCTCACTTCCTGCTTTATGTGTTGTCTTCTGCCTGCGGGCTGGGTCCTGTCACACCTGGAGAGCTACAAGAAGCGAGAGTGAAGGGAGCTATCGTCCCCTGGTCCTTTGACTTGTCTTGCCAGCCCACCTTGATCATGTTTCCTGCATTCCTGGCTGGTCTTCCCAGGGATCATGTTATTCAATTCCAGTTACCTGTTCTGCAATCATGACCTCTTGATGTCTCCATAGTGACAACTGGGACCACATATATTGATTCTGCTTGGTGGGGTCCCCCTTAGTAACAATAAAGTCTATTTAAACCTTAATAATAATAAAAAAAAAGAACTAAAAGCCTAAAAGCGCATGAGTGTACTTTAGTATTTTAACAATCTTCATCCCTTTGAGAAAGAAAGAGGATCTGGGGGAACACCCTTGTCAGTAAGTCGCCCACCATGCCTGTATGAGGATCTGAATTAGGATCCCTAACAACTGTATAAGAAGCCAGCCATAGCAACACGTCTTTGATCCCAATGCTGGTGAGACAGAGACAGGGGGACTCCTGAAACTTACTGGCCCATCAATCATTAAGCTCCAAGTTCTGTGAGAGACTGTCTCAAAAATCAAGATGGAGAGTAATGAGGTCACCTCATGTTGACCTCTGGCTTACATAACACGTGGGTAATAGGGTAGGACGGAAAGAGGGAGACTGAGAGAAAAGTAAAAATGTAGCATGTTTGTCCTAGACATTACAAGGGCATTCTTTGTATGTCATTTCAAAAAGGCCTGGAATATACAAGAAGACTTCTGTGGTGATTTCTCTACCCAGACCTGTCTACTGATGTTCAGAATTGCATCGTGGATGGATTTAATGAGGACATTAGAAACACCAGTCTCCTGTTCCAACCGTTCCTTTAATTTGAAACACTGCTCTTCAAAGTGATATCCCCAGATCATCACCACACTAATGGTTACCTGGGAATTCATTAGAAATGCAGATTGCCCAGCTGTCTCCAACCACTGAATCAGGAACTCTGGGACTGGAGCCCAACAATCTGGATTTAAAAGCTCCTCTGGGTAATTTTTGAACAAGCCGATGTTACAGCCCCTGACTTGGCACATCCATTTCAAAACGGCCACATAGGAAAATTACCGGCAGAATTCAAACAACACAGCTGCCTGGGCCGTGCCCTCAGCCACTCTGATGGAAAAGCCAGTGCTTCGGGTGATTCTGAACACAGCAGTTCTTGAGGACTACCATTCCACATGTCCTCTAACTACTCATGAAAATAGGCCTTTGCAGGGCTGGTGAGATGGCTCAGTGGTTAAGAGCACTGACTGCTCTTCCAGAGGTCATGAGTTCAAATCCCAGCAACCACATGGTGGCTCACAACCATCAGCAATGATATCTGATGCCCTCTTGTGGGGTGTCTGAAGACAGCTACAGTGTACTTACATATAATAAATAAATAAATAAAAATTAAAAAAAAAAAAAAAAAGAAAATAGGCCTTTGCAGGAAGGTGCCCACCCAGGGCAGTAGAAGTGCTTAGGAAAGGAACAGCCTGATCCCCATGGAAAGCTTGAGCTGCCAAGCCACTTTAACTTTCCTCAAACATACTGAATTCTCTATTCTTTCTTGTTGATGTTTGCTGTTTGGATAAGGGCTCCCTCATACAGCCAATGTTGGCCTCAACCTTGCTGTCTAGCCAGGATGACCTTGACCTCCAAATATCCCTGCCTCCACCTTCAAGTACGAAGATTGCAGCCATGTGTCAGCATACCTAATCTTAAATCCTGTATTCTTCTCAGCACCCAGATGCTCCAGGTTGAACCCGGAGCCTAACCCCAATATAGGTCACCTGAGCTTGTGGAAACAATAATCAAGTGTGCGGGAAAAGTATCAATCGAGGCAGGATTCTTCTATTTGATGCTAATTGGGAGAGGCCCCATGGGAAATGACTAAACTAAACACAATTATTATTATCTTATGCTACTCTTGAGTTTCAGAATTAGGGGTTAAGATCTTTCTCATGAAAGATTTGTAGACATGGCATTTAATTTGTATATATAACAAACAGAAGCGCAACTAAGATAGAGAGCATGTTGATTTCCGGTTTATCACACACCCCGGTTGATCTTCCCCTGCTCTTGTCTTTTGGGGGTCTGTCTGTCTGTCTGTCTATCTGTCTGTGTGTCTGTGTGTTTCAACATTTATTTATCTTTATGTCCATGAGTACTCTAGACGCATGCCAGAAGAGGACATCAGATCACATTATAAATGGTTATGGTTGCTGGGGATTGAACTCAGGACCTCTGGAAGAGCAGCCAATGTCCTTAAAGCTGAGCCGCCTCTCCAGCCCTCCTGCTCTCAGTTTTTGAGATGAGATAAGCCCTAGATGGTAGTGGGCTGCCCACAGAGCACGCACCCTGAGCAGCTTTGCATCGTTAGGTAATCATCATTAATGCACTCATGAACACTTGCAGAATGAGCCAGGGAAGACATTATGAAAACGACCCTCACCCTGGAAGCAAGACCGGCTGTTCTATCAGCAGCCAGAAAACAAACAGATCTCAGCTTTCACCAGGTCAGGTGTTGTAACAAGAACTTACACACAGAAAGCTGACTCTGCAGCACATTTCTCATTTCCCTTGCTCTCAACAGATGTACAAGAACAAAAGATGAGAATATTTGAAGAAGAGGTTTAAGAAGGGAGTGGGGTGCATTTAGATCACCTTGCCCAAGCCAGCGCAATAACAATACGAAATGTCCTTTGAGAAAGACTTTGTCAGCAGTACAGGAGTTTGTTTAGTACCTAGAAATTTCTTTGTAGGACAGAGGTAAGACATACAAAATGGAAATCTGTTTTACACACAGTCAAAGCCACTGTAGATGCTTTCTGAATAATTAATTGGAGTTCTCATTCTGAATATACCCTGCACCTCTCCCCAAAAAAAGACTAGCAAATGTGTTTTAGTAAAGTATCAAATAGTAAATATTTAAACTTCATGGTCCCTGCAAAATTACTTAACTGTGGCTTTGTGGCATAAGAGCAGGCTGTGTGTTGCTGTGTACGGGCACTTCAAGTGTGGCTCCTCCTTTCTTCCCTGCCAATCCTTAGTCCCAGACCTTGTCAGAGTCCTTAAATGCCAACTTAATCCTCTTATTCGTTCATTTACTCAATCAATATTTGTCTGGCATCTGCAAGACACTAAGCTGTGGGACATGTCCTTGGGAATATCAGGCAGTGAAAAGTTCACCATGAGGTATATAGTAAAAGGAGAGAGATTGACTATTTATGAAATAACCAATGGGTTAGAAAGGTGGTTCTTTTTGAATAAAGAAACTGCTTTGCTTGTGTGGACATTTGGTGATGTCTGGAGATGTTGCTGGTTGTCACACTTGGGGGAAAAATTCTTGAAAAATCTCATAGGTAGATGCCATGGGAAATCTGAGAGTCCTCCAAAAAAAATATAAGTCATACATCAAATATTCCAGGTACTGAAGACTAGAAATTCTGAATCAAACAAATGATACAGGCTGTGAAGGAATGGAAAACAAAAATAAAAAACAAAAGCAAGAAGCCAGGAGATCACCATGTGGCTCGGGCCAAAGGCTTGTTGAAGGTATCCCTGAGAAGTGACATCCAGCTGGGATTTATAAAATCTGACAGCGTGACCCAGAGATGTGAGCATGTAGCGGAGGTTAGAACAGAACGATTCCGGATCACTGATGGATCTACAAAATAAAACGCTCTCCAGGTCCTGCTGTTTTCAAAGCTTCTCTTGTCAGAACAAACCCATGAGTTTTTAAAACAAACACAGAGAAGTGTTGTGGGACATTTTGTAAGGACAGAGGACAAAGAAACCAAATGATTAGCAGAATTGAAGCACAAAACCTATTACACCTGAGCTTTTATTAAATCAGGGACTTTTATTATAGATTCAATCTCCCTGCCCGTTATTGATCTGTTCAAAAAAAATCCATGTCTTCATGATTCAGTTATGTTAGATTTATGTATCTAAATAAATAATCATAAATTTGTCCACTCTATCTAGTTTATCCAATAGATTGGTGTATTTTTGTAGTAATTTCTTATGATCCAGTTTTCTATTGATAATTCTGTGGTATCAGTTATGACCTTCCCTCTTTGTTTTCTGATGTTTGTCAAAGTGATTAAAGATGAACTGACTAATAGAATTGTAACAAACTAGAATACTTCTGACCACCAAAGGAAACAATTAAGAGCTGATAGAATAGGAGAAAATTCTTGCCAGCTTTCCATCCAACATAGTTTTAATAACCAGGATTTAAAAAAAAAAACTCAAAAGAATGACTTCCAGAAGACCAATCAATAAACAGACAAATAAACTAAACAGACAGGAATCAAAAGAAGCAGCAATGGCTAGCAACTATTTAAAAAAAATATTCAAAATCTTTATCCATCAGACAGGTGCAAACCGAAGTTACCATCAAGGTGGCATCCTACCCCACCCCCACCCCACCTCCAGTCAGAGCTTAAGAAGTACTAAACACTGAGTACTAAACACTGGGAAGTACTAAACACTGGGAAGTAGTAAACACTGGTACTTCTGGCAGAGACAGAGGAAAGTTCCTGTACTGTGAGTGAAAATGGAACTTGCTCAGCCACCATGGAAATCGGTATGGAAGTTCTTTGAAGAGCTGAAGGTGTAAGTACCACACGACCCAGCTGTAACACTCCTAAGTGTATACCCAAAAGGATCCATGTCAGCACGGTACAGACAGCTGCACACCCGTGTTTCTCATGGCTCTGGGCCCAGTAGCTGAGTTATCGCTAGATGCTTGTGGTTGACATAAACAGATAAACATCAACCACGTGGTATAGATTCACAGTGGAGCCTTCTCTCACCATGAAGAAGAGCCAGACTGTGGAATGTTCTGGAAAGTAGATGAATCAGGAGATGATCATGTTAAGTGAATAAACCAGCCTAAAAAGGGGTGTGTGTAACATTTTCACTCCTGTGTGGAATCTAGGGGGAGGGAACAGATGACATGAGAGAGAAAGGCTATCTACTGGAGCAAATGGAGCCAGGGGACGGGGATAGGAAAGAGCAGAACAGGGCTCGTGATCCACCAACACCGTGAAAATGTACAAAGAAACACAGCGCTCTGTAAAATTAACATATGCTGCTGTGAAGCAAACGTTCTATATGTGTCTATTAGTTGTTATAAAAAATTAGCTTAATTTTTGCTCTGTGGTATTAAATTTATTGAAAATGGGCTTTCTTCAACTTAATATGGACATGTACTTCCAGAATAAGGCATGTACCTACTAAAGAAAGCATTTTCTGCTCAGAGGCCAGCATCTTCATTAGAGGATGCTATTTTTTTCATGGCAATGCATTATGAAATTACTTATCTTGCTGGACCTCACAGCCAGAGTTAAAAATACATCTTGAGGTCATTTAAGACTTAAGACTGCCATCCTACTGTGCACAAAGCCTGTTTGTTTAACCTACCTTTAAGCGACCAATGTAACAACCAACTTACTTGCTTTGGATCTCTCACAGAATCAGATTTAACAGCCTGAACTAATACACAGATAGCTATAATCTTAAATTATGAACTCTTCTATGCCCCAACCCAAGAGTAATGAATGGGTGTTTGCATGTATGTTAAGATAATCATTTGCTGGCCGAAAGTGCCCTTGTAAAACGAATGTCCACTATAAATGTTGAAGGCATCATCTGAACTTTGCTTGATAAACAATGATGTTTGTGGTACTGTTATCTCTGTTGGTTGGGGTCAGCCACTTAATCCTCTGTCAAATTCTTTGAGGATTTATATAAAGCATTCCTCATTCCTTCCCCCCATGTGATGCCTTTTGGGCTGTTCAATAAAAGAGAGAACAAAGCTCCTTCTTAGGGACACTCAGACATACAGACACGGGGACAGGAACAGATTCTCCAGACAGCCTTCAGGCAGGCTCAGACTCCGGTTCATACAACAGACAACAGATAGGGATGATGGAAATTGAAACCACAAAGAGAATGAACTAGTGGGTTAAATCTGGGCTTAATCTTAGTCAAACAAAACAACACGGGGGCGAGGTGTGGGGGGAGCGCTTTAATTTCTGTCTTTAGTGTGACTCTGAAACCTAACTGGTGAGTCTGGGTTTATTTTAATGCATTCAAAGGTAAGTTTCTCTTGCTCAAGTAAATAACCCCCACTTGCTCATGCAGGCAACCCTCAGGAGGTTACACATTGACAGAGAGAGAGAGAAAGGGGGAGGGAGGAAATTAGGAGGAGGAAGCCTTGTTGGGAAGACAAGTTTTAGTGGGTGAGAAGAGTCTGAATTATAAACACCACTGCCCAAAGAAAGCTAAACAGCACAAGACAAAAAAAATGTTCCCTTCATCCGTAACCAGCCAAGTGTCACATATCTCAAGGATGGTTGCTATTCAATCCTCTGCTTCCAGCACAAGTCCCGGTGCCATTGGTTGCTCTCTGGGTGTTGTTTTTCTCCTTCTTTTCCTTTTGTTTTCAGTTCACATTTTACAGAAACAACTTCTCACAAATAAAATTCTCTCAGCTGTTATAAAACTGACTTCTTAAATCACAAAGCCGAAATTCTGAAAGTGGACATTTTGTAATAGAGGATAACACACGGTTACAAAGTGAAAAACTAAAGGCAGCAATTCATCATGATTTTTGTTTCGTGTTTGTTAAGCTCACTGGCTGGTGAGGTGGTTTGAATAGGAATGGCTTCCATGGACTCTGTGTTTGAATGCCTGGCCCATAGGGAATGGCACTATTAAGAGGTGTGAACTTGTTGGAGAAAGTGTGTTACCGTGGAAGTCTTTGAGGTCTCCTATGCTCAAGCTATGCCCAGTGAGGCACAGGTCTCCTTCCTCTGCTTTCAGATCAAGATGTAGAACTCTCGACTCCTCCAGCACCATGTCTGCTTGCATGCTGTCACGCTCCTCACCATGATTATGATGGACTAAACCTCTGAGTCTATAAGCCAGCCCCAGTTAAATGTTTTTCTTTCTAAGAGTTGCCATGGTCATGATGTCTCTTCATAACAATGGAAACTCTGACTAAGACAGCTGGTTTGGATTTTATTAAACTGACATTCTTTTTTTTTTAATTATCTTTCCCTTCTCTATGTGATTGACAGGTTTCCTTAATCAACAGCCAAGACAACAAAAGAGCAACACTACACTCTGCCTCTCTCCCTGATTTTTACTCTTGGTGTATGGGACCCAAGGCTAGCTGTATGTGAGCCAAGTGTCGCCGTATTTCTGCCCCTCTGCCTTGTTTCTGGGCAGAAGAAGGCTTATAAGAGATCTGAAGGTTTGAATAAACCAAATCGACAGTATAACTCCTACATGCTTGTACTTTGCATGAGGAAGTGACTGTCCTATGATGTGAGACTTTACACTTGTAGCTAAAGGTTTTGGCATGGGGGTTACTGCTAGTTTAAGGATGAGACTCAACCCCCCGGATTCAGGAGGTACTTCCCAAGTAGCTGGAATTACAGGAACAGCCCTGCAGATACAGGGCTCTCATTCAGCTTGGCTCAGAAAAACCTCAACATCAGATGAAGTGTTCCACCTGCTGGCCAAAGCCAGCCAGCCTCCCAGACTCGAAGCAGCTAAAGCAAGGTGTTTTTCTTTTTGTTCTTAAACCCATAGGCAATGCCTAAGCTACCATTTAATCTAAGCCAACAGAGAGTCATCACTCAGTATGAGAATGATTCCAAATTCCTTTGAATATAACAAGCTCCATGAATGCTTACATCTCATAAAATGGCACAGTGATCAGCCTGGGACTTATGTGTGATCTCCCAAACACTTTCAGTTGTTTCTGAGTTACTCATTGGGGATGGGAGGAAAAGACCCGACATCTTAGGGGAACAGATATTGCTAAAGGTAGCCCTCTCCCCTCTCTCAAGGCTTTGGCTGAGTTGTGTAAACAAGTAGATGCCAGGGAAAAGGCGCTCAGAACAGAAAGTCCCTTCTTGCCCTCTGAAAGGTCCTATGAAGCAAGTAATAGATGTCACCTTGTCATCTGACTTAAATAACAAGTGGGCATTACACAGGCTATGACTTTAGACAAGGGCAAAGAACTTGAAACAAAGGCATAGCTTGCCTGTGACCTGAGTCACCTTCTTCATCCATCAACAAAAATTAAAGACAATGTATCCCCCGTACAACTTAGGGTTGTGGTCTACTCAAAGACTGTCAGGTCACAGTAAAATGCATACCTTCGATTGTAAACCTCTGTTACTGTTACTTCCTTCACAAAATACCCCCAAGTTCCTCCCAGTTTTACACTTCAAGAACAAGTTACAGACTAGAGTTAGTTCTGTCACTCCTCAGCCACCAACCATTGAGTCTTTAGAATCTTTATCCAACATAGTGATGGATAAACTATGAAGTCCTTCTCTTTAGAAACACGGGGATATATTCTCCCAATGGCAATCAGATTGGACAAGTTAATGTGTGTTTTAAAAAAAAAAATGTATCTTCGCCGGGCCGTGGTGGCGCACGCCTTTAATCCCAGCACTTGGGAGGCAGAGGCAGGCGGATTTCTGAGTTCGAGGCCAGCCTGGACTACCCTGTGAGTTCCAGGACAGCCAGAGCTACACAGAGAAACCCTGTCTCGAAAAACCAAAAAAAAAAAAAAAAAAAAAAAAAATGTATCTTCTAAGTCTTGAAATCACTAACTGAAGCTAATATTGACAAATTGTGCAAAACTTCACCCCACTCACTCACCAGGAAGTCTTTTCAAATGGACTTTGCCCTGGCCGGTCTTCCTCCACTAGCATTGTAATTCCCCTGGAAAAGAGCAATCAGGTTAAGTTGGTCATTCACTACGCTGTCTCTCCACACTTCCTAGAGAAATGATTACTTCATTAGCAGGATATGTCCAATGGGGAAACGCATCAGTCCAGAGAATCAACAATCCCTAAACATAAGCTTTCCCCTAAAGACGTTAAGTCATTGAGCACTTGTCCCTGCAGATGAGAGCTGAGATCGCAGGTCTTCTGTGAGACTACAGCTAGGCATGGTGACTGTGGTTGCTCTAAGGACCACACTTGGAGAACCACACTTTAGTTCAAAGGACATGTCGGATAAGTCTATTAATGGGACGATGTTCTGTACGGTCTTGGGAATGATTTATGAGAGTCGTATTTTCAATTTTGAGTTTGTTTATTGAGGATACTGCAAGCAAAGTGAAAGAATGGTAAAGAGTGAGCGATGGTAGATGATAGGTCATCTGATTGACTACTCAAAACATCCACCAGACATCACAGGAGAAGCCCTGTTGAGGCAGTCAACTGCAGTTCCTGGCATAGAGTCCTGGGCAGAGCAATGCCCCCTCAAGTGAGGCTTCCAAGTAAGAGAACAAACAAGTAACACACAGAGATGACATCATCAAGTTGGGAACACCCGACACCCAGCTGAAACCGACTGTGGAAGTTGAAGTGGACCACCGGAGTTCTTGGTTCACCTTTCACGGCTAAGCTCCATGGCTAAGCTTCCTCCTTGTCGTCCCCACTGCAGACATGTTTACATCACGGGACAGATGACAGTAGCCTCTGCTGGGAATGGGTCACCTTCCAGATGTTCTCAGGGACACAGTGTTTTTACACTTGGAGTGTCCACTGTTCTTGCCCCCCACCCCTCCCCGTGTCACAGAGTTAGAGACACACGACGCTTGGAGGACACTTTGAGACAAACACATTTGGGTCTAAAATGGGGTGGGAGGAAAAGTCCGCTCCCAGAGCTGGCTTCTCAGTGAACTCAAACAGAACATGACAGTGGAATGCACGGTACAGACAGTGTGAAAAATTGCACCCAGTGATCTGTGTCTCATCTATGAAATCCATATATAAAGAGGTAAGATTATTAGTGAAAAGGGAAGGCAACTGAAGAGTGTGGATGTTTGTTTGTTTGTTTGTTTGTTTGTTTGTTTGTTTTTACATGACTGCTCCAGGGACGAGAGAACACTTAAACAATGCCAAACCCTCACCAAGGTCAGACAAGGAATTACAGTAACAGTTTTCGATGCATAATGACTGCATACAGGTCAATTTAATGTTTGTATCAATGTAGCAGACACTGCCTGAAGAAGAGTGGGAAGGGATGAGATCCACAGTAAACTGTTCTCCTGCTGAGTCTGTGCAGTGTGCTCTCGCTTGGTAAATCTTTCAAAGGTACAGGGACATTACTGAAGATAGATAATTCATATTCATAGATATCTGAAATTCTTACCATTTTCCCATATACTTTTTTGGATGAATTGTGATTTTTTTTCCCTTTCTCTTTCCAACCTCTCTTGCTAAATAAGTAAAAAAATAGTTTTCTAGCCATAAATTGAATAAACACCTAAAGATTTTACATACTTTTAGAGCTGTGACATAGCATGTAAATATGAAGTAATTTGTTTGATTGCATAATTGATAAAATGGTAGTATGTAATAATCTTAGTTCAATCACATGTTTTGCCCTCCTGGAGTGTGTGGTTATAGTTCTGTGAATGAAATAATGTATCAGTGTCCAGCTTGTAAAACTTAGTGTGAGAGGTAAAACCTGCAAGGAACTAATGAAACCCATTTCTCACTAACAAAAAGGGCCGTGCTGCCTGCCAACGAGCTCAGCTGCTTGCCAGAAAATGCTAAACACTTTAAGAAATTACAAAAATATGGACGCTGTACAATATCATATATACAGTGTCCAATGTCAGACCAAAACTTTTTGGGCTGGGGAAGTGGGAGTGGGGAGGGATTCTCTGTGAAGCCCTAGCTATCCTGGAACCCTCTTTGCAAAACTTTTAATAAAAACAAAGAAACCAGAAGATGACACAGAACCTGAAGAATTTTGTTTGGTTGGCTTTTTTTTTTGAGGTTTTTTTTTTTTTTTTGAGACAGGATTTCTCAGTGTAGTGTTGGCTATCTTTGAACTCACTCTGTAGACCAGGCTAGCCTCAAACTCAGAGATGTACTTGCCTCTGCCTCCTGAGTGCTGGGATTGAAGGCGTAACCTACCATCACCCAGCTCAACACGAAGAAACTTTAAGAATAGAAACAAACACAGAAGAGACTGAAATGTCAGGGAAGCAGAGAGGATGATGTAGCAAATACAGCACACACTATAAATACAGTAATACCATCCGAAATACCCTCCTAATACTCAAGAATGAAAGCATGACCGGAGGCGTGGCTTACAGAAGGCTCAGCTAGAAGTGGAATGCAAACCAGGTGAGATTAGAATAGGTTAATCTTTGGGGGTGACCCAAGCTGAGACTCCTAGCAGCAAGAGATATGGAGCCTGAAGAGGCCACCTCTGGTAACCAGGTGGGACTTCCAGTGGAAGGAGGGGGACACTAATCCACCCACAAAATACTTTACCCAAGATTTGTCCTACCTACAAGAAGTGCTGGGATAAAGATGGAGTAGAGACAGAAGGAGTGGCCAATCAATGACTGCCCCAACTTGAGACCCATCCCATGGGAGAGAGCCAACCACTGACACTATTAATGATATTCTGCCATGCTTGCAGGTCACCTGTGGCTGGTGGGTAGGAGAAGGCCAGAACAGGAAGGATTTCTAATGTGGGTATTGTATAACAGGAATGGTTGATCCCACTAAGATCCAAGATTTTTCTCTGGGTTCAAGACACTTTATAGGTCAAGCACTTAAAAATTCACAAATACCGTTTACTTTAGGATTCAATATAGAAACATGGAGCATAGCCATATGGTAGTGACACGCGCCTTTAATCCCAGTGCTCAGGAAGCAGAGGCAGGCAGGTTTCTGAGTTCAAGCCCAGCCTGGTCTACAGAGTGAGTTCCAGGACAGCCAGGGCTACACAGAGAAACCCTGTCTTGGGGGAGGGAAGAAAAAAGGAAGAAACAGAGAGAGAAGAGGGATGGGTAATGCATAACAGAATTTTGAGGTAAGTGGCATTCTTTGTTTGCTATTTGTGGTGGTTCTTGCAGGAGTCAATATTTTTGAACACCATACAGGATTAATCTCTCTCTCTCTCTCTCTCTCTCTCTCTCTCTCTCTCTCTCTCTGTGTGTGTGTGTGTGTGTGTGTGTGTCTCTCTCTCTGCCTCTCTGTCTCTCTCTCTGCCTCTGTCTCCCTCCCTCCCCCTCCCTCCCTCTCCTTCTCCCTCCCCCTCCCTCCCCCTATCTCTCCCTCCCTCTCCCTTTTCTACTTGTACCTCGGGGCTAGTCTGGAACTCTCAGTCCTCCTCACTGTGATTCCTAGTATAGTGACTTCAGGATGCATTGCTATGCCTGAACCTTTTAGCAATTGAAAATTGTACAACTAGTCCAAAAAAAAAAGTCTTGTTTGTTTACAATTAAAGCATAGCTAACATTTTCTAGAGACTGCTTTTTATTACCACACTGCATACAAACTGACTCTAAATGAGAAAAATGAACCCAGGGTTTTCATCTCCTTGTTATTCTTTTCACAGCCAATATGTGTTTTTAAGGGAAGTGGGGGGCACTGAGAGGCACTATGCTGGCATCTGCAAAGGTATTCCTGGATAGGGGCTGGTTTTCACAACTCTGTGCCTTGCTAAAATCAGCACAGAAAGAGTTCCAGAGAAGAGGCCTGGCTCTCCTTCCCTTCTCCACACAAGCCCTGATGAGAGTGGGAAATAAGCTGGAATTGAGAAGAACTGAAACTCAGGGTAAATGATGGGGTCCCAGGAAAGAAAGTGCCCTTCCCCCAAGAGTCTGAATGAATCCTCTTGCCAGCTGAGACAAGAATATCTTAATTATTTTTCTATCTTCAACTGAGACTAGAAAGTCTGAGTTACTTTTCTATCATTATGATGAAACACCATGACCAAGGCAACTTACAAAAGGAAGTGTTTAATTGAGTTTAAGATTTCATGGGAAAGTTAGGTCTGATTCTTCCTCCCAGTCCCGTGCTCCCAGAAATAAGACTCAGACTCAAATTTACAAGGACTTTGACCATACAGCTAGGCTCTTCTCTGACTAGCTCATAACCTAAAATAACCCATTTATTCTAATCTACATTCTGTCAGGTGGCTGGTCACCTGTGTATAAGCACCATGTGTCTGTATTCAGTCCATCTTCCTGAGTGAGCCTCCCTTGCCTGGTACTATCCCAGAATCCTTTTTGTCTACAAGATGTCCCACCTCCTGTTTCCTGCCTCAGCTATAGGCCATCAAATTTATTATTGACAGGTGCCACATCCATACATACACAAGATATTTTCTCCACGGTTTTAGAGGGTTAGAGTTTATGATGACTGAGCAAAGGCATGGCAGCAGAGACAGCCGAGAGCTCACATCTTGAGATGTAAACAAGACAGAGAGCACACTGGGACGGGCACAAGTCTTCTGAAACCTCAAGCCTGTTCCTAGGACACGCCTCCTCCAAAAAGGCCCCACCTCCTAATCCTTCCCAAACAGTTCCACCGACTAGGCACCAAACTATATTTAAACATATGGGCTGACTGAGAGCCATTAATCAAACCACCACCGTGGATTTCAAATCAACAACTTTTGCTTAGGGGCTTTCTCCTTTTCCTGGGATGAGAGTGGAATTGGAGATAATTTATTAACCTACGATTCTCTAGGATCTCACCAGCAACTTTATTTACAGTAAATGACGTGTCCTAAGCCAATTACTCACCCCTGATGGCTCCTGGATTTACTTTGTCACATTATAAACAACTCCAGAGCCACCCCAGAATTTCACTTATCAAAAGACAGAGAAACGAGGAGGGAGTTACGTTCCTTAGACACCTTTGGAGTTGTTACTTGAGAGCCACCAAAATGGCATCTGTGGCTAATACTAAGACTTAATTGCAACTCTCCTGGGAGAAACCCATAGCCACACTTAGGTATGACTGAATCTTTCCTGAAGGGCTGTCTTTCTCTTAGACCCAGTGTTTGAGTCTATTACAGACAACGTTTAGCCAGGAGTGATGGCACATGCTTTCATCCCAGGCCTCCACTGTCTGCTTTGCTCTCAGCATTATCATTCAAGTTCCAACAGACGCTAAGCTCACAGTTAATTCTTTTTTTTTTAACCAAAAACTCCAATCACTTCCATAATCCTCCCAACGGTCAGGTCTGTCACAGCAATACCATACTCCTGGTACCACAATACGTACTAGCAAGGGTTATCTAAGGGAAGAGAACTCATAGAATGAATATATGTGGTATGTAATAAATATAAACATGCATATATGAAAGAGGGTACATTAGAATGGTTTACATGATCTGGTCTGTATCATCCAACCATGGCTGTCTTACACTGGAGAAGCCAAGTCTGTGAGGCTAGATGCCTCAAAAGACCCAATCCTGTGCTGACAGCTTGCAGGATTTGTGGAGAGCTGCTGATCTTGGGTCTATGTTAGAAGATGGTTCCAATAACACTGATGAAGCATCACAGCAACAGAGTTGATGAACATGCCATCAAGAGTGAAAGCAAACAGGCAAATAGCAATGCTTCCTTCTTACATGTCCTTTTATCTGGGCTGCCACAAGAAGGTGCCATCAATAGTCGGGTAAATAGTTAGTGTGACTCTTCCTGCTTCAAATAATCTGATAAAAAAAAAATCCCAGCACTTGGGAGGCAGAGGCAGGTGGATTTCTGAGTACGAGAGTTTGAGGCTAGCCTGGTCTACAGAGTGAGTTCCAGGACAGCCAGGGCTACACAGAGAAACTCTGTCTCGAAAAAAACAAACAAAAAACAAAAAAAAAAACAAAAAAAAAACAAAATACAAAAAACCAACAACCTCAAAGGACTGCCCAGCAGCTTGCATTTTAATTGATTCGAGATTCAGTCAAATGATCGAGATGAGTCACCACTGTTCCTCTGTCTCAGGAAACCTGAAACAGCTGCCTGACCATTCCTGAGAAGACTGTCAAGTGAAACTGAGTTAACAATTAACCGTCTGAAGAAACAGAAGGATTTTGA
>NW_021604684.1:4765233-4767766 GCF_004785775.1 Grammomys surdaster
GAAACTGAGTTAACAATTAACCGTCTGAAGAAACAGAAGGATTTTGAGACTGTCACTCAGAAGTGACAGTGACAATGTGAAGCTTTGCCCCATCTCTGCCCAGGCTGAAGTATAGCTCATATGAGCTCCGCCTGCTTGGCTGCCTAGCCTCTGTATCCCACCTAAACTGAAAATAAAATCGTCATTTTCTTATCTCTTCCTCCTGTCTCTCCTCCTTTACGCACAGAGACCTGTCCTAAGCATAAGACTACTTATTTTCCCAGAAAAGAGAGATAAATCTACATAAATGTTAACATAAGCCACATTTTATGTCCTTGTTCTAGAATCGCTCTTACACGCGATTCACTCTCCAACCTAACAAAATCAGGCATACTATCTACAGCCACCAAGGGGCTGGAGAGATGGCTAAGTGGTTAGTGCCCTTGCTGCTTCCGCACAGGACCCAGATTCTGTTCCTTGGATCTATATCACACAACTCACAGTCATCCATAGCCCCAGCTCCAGGGACTCCCAGACTCTCTTCTGGCCTCCTGGGACTCTTGGACTCACATACACATATCCATGCACATTAATTAAAATAAATCTAAATCAATTATAATTAAAAATAAAGAGACTAAACTTTAAAAACAAAATCGCCACCAATTCTCTTCCTGATATTTTTTTTACATTTTTCATCTAAACAAAACATTTATTTTATTTTTTAATTTATTTAATTATTTTTATTGGATATTCTATCTACACTCCAGATACCATCCCCTTACCCCATTCTCCCCCCCACCCCCCGCCCGAGGGCTCCCCGTCCGGGCCGCCTCGTCCTACCGCCATGAGGATGTGCTCCTACCCACCCCCCTACTCCAACCTCCCCACCTTTGAATTCCCCCACACTCAGCGTCCAGGCTTCACGGGACCAAGGATCTCCTCTCCTACCTATGCCCAACAGGGCCATCCTCCCCTACATATACACCTGGAGCCATGGGTCCCTCCCTATGTGCTCCCAGGCTGGTGGTTTAGACCTTGGGAGCTCTGGTTGGTTGGTATTATTGCTCTCCTCATGGGGCCTCAAACCCTTTCAGCTCCTTCAGCTCTTTCTCTCTAACTCCTCCATTGGGAAGCCCTTGATCAGTTCAATGGTTAGCTGTGAGCATCCGCCTCTGAATATGTCAACCTCTGGCAGACCTCTAAGGAGACAGCTATATCAGACTCCTGTCAGCATGCACTTCCTGACATCCACATCAGTGTCTACCTTTGGTGACTGCACATGGGATGGATACCCAGGTTCTTCCTGATATATTAACCTACTGTCATTCCTGGTTAGCCTACAGCTCAAGATGGCTCACACCACTGTTGACCACGGCTCCTCCACAGCAGCACAAGGACCATGAGAACTGTGTCCTTGTCACACATATAGTGTGTCCTGCTGCCTAGAGAGAGCTTTGTACCTAGTTAGTCACCTGATAACCAACAGGTTCCTGTTTGCCTAGAACTCTCCTGATTCTGAAGGTCTCTCCATTCCAGGAAACATGGGACAGTTGACAGTCCATAAGAAAACTTGTAAGTGAAAGGTAATTAATAAGTAAAAGCTTTTAGATCTGTTTATTTTATTATTTTGTATGTATGAGTGTTTTTCCTGCATGTATGTGCTTAGTGGGACTGAAGAAAGTGTTGAATTACCTTGGTCGTGGACAGACAGATGTGAACCACCATGTGGGTGCTTGTAATCAAAACCCTGAGTTCTGCAAAAGAACAAGTGCTTTTAACTGATAAGTCAATTATTTAGCCCAATAATTATGTTTTGAAGTCATGTTTTGTTGGGGTTTTTGTTTTCTGATATCCAACATAGTGTAGTTGAGCATGTTGACCACAAGGTGACACTAGACTACCAAACTTATTAACACCAACTTACATTAAAATTAACCTGTGAGGTCAAGTTGTGGCTCACCTTGCACACCCTGGGTTCCTCCACAAGTATTAACTGGGCATGGTAGGGCAAGCCTATAATCCTATGTGAGGTTGAGCCAGACTGGGATACATGAGACCCTGTCTCAAACACAAACAAATAAAAAAATCAAAATGTGAGGTGCCTTTACATTGTAAGTATTTGGGCACACAGCTGTTTTTCATAGCACTCTCAAAAGCCGTCTTCCCCACCCCCAGGGAGATGTAGCTGGAGATGCAGCTCGGTGGTCCTAGAGTCACCCTCCAGTGCCATGAAAATTGGTAAATAAAATAAATAAATGATTAAACTGTGCACTAAAGTAATTGTAATTCCTGTGCATATTTTTAGCAATCAATACATTTTTCCATGTAGTAAATGATTTGTTTTCAATTTTACTTATTGCTGGGTGGTGGTGGTACACATGTTTAATCCCAGCACTCAGGAGGCAGAGGCAGGCATATCTCTGAGTTCGAAGCCAGCCTGGTCTACAGAGTAAGTTCTGGAACAGCCAGAGCTACACAGAGAAATCCTGCCTCAAAGAAAGAAAGAAAGAAAGAAAGAAAGAAAGAAAGAAAGAAAGAAAGAAAGAAAGAAAGA
>NW_021604684.1:4767866-4771129 GCF_004785775.1 Grammomys surdaster
AAGGAGGGAAAGAAAGAAAGGAAGGAAGGAAGGAAGGAAGGAAGGAAGGAAGGAAGGAAGGAAGATTATTTACGAAACTTTTGTTACAGTACACATACTTACCAAAAGAAGTCTGTATTTGGGCAGGAAAAAAAAGTATGACAGCTAATAGTATCCTATATCCAGAAATTTTAAAAATAGTGAGTAAACATGGGCCATCGAGCTGTGCACCTGTAATCCCAGCATTCAAAGAGCAGGCACTCAAGGCTCACCTCAGCTGTTCAGGCTGTGTGTGTGTGTGTGTGTGTGTGCAAGGAAGTGGTGACCACCTAAAAAATTCTCAAGCCACAGAAAAATATGTCTGCCAAGAAAAAGAACCATAAATATCTACCAGGAACATTCTTATTCTCAAGCAGTCTCCCCAAGTTCACAGTTCTGGGGCAGGAAGTCATTTTCACCAATGTCCTCTAGAAGAACATCTTAACCTCACCAAGGCCCAAAAGACACTCCAGAAAAGTCTCTTGTGTAATGGTGACTTGCCGCGTTGAGCTACCCAGATTGACACATGCTCCCTGGGACAGTTTTTAAGACAGAGCTGTATCCTACATATCGGATCCTAGTCTGTGCTCTGGAAGACAAAACTAGGGCAAGCTGACACTTTTATTTCCTTGTTTTCTTGGATTTGGGTTTTTTGAGTACATATGTTGGTTTGAATTTTAGTTTTGTTTTGAGACAGGATGTTGTGCAGCCCACTCTAACCCTAACTACACATTTAATCAAGGATGACCTTAAACTTCTGACCTTCCAGCCTCTGACTCTGGAGTGTGTGGGTGGCAGGTGTGCGCTTCTAGGCCTGGTTGAGGATAGACACCATGCTAAAGGCTGAATGTGGGCTCCCTGTGTGCTAAGTTACTCAACCAACTGTAGTATAGCACAAGCTCCCCTGCAGCATTTTATATAAACAATTTTGAAGGAGCTACAAGGTTTTTAGCATCTTTTTCATGATATGTATGGGAGGAGGGAGTGTGCACCGGAATGCAGGTGTCCTCAGAGGCCTGCAGCAGCAGCTCCCTGGGAACTGTGTGCAGCTGATGTGGGTGCTGGAGACTGAAGTCCAGTTCTCCGCAAGAGCTGTGCTCCTCTTTGCTTCTGAGCCACCTCTCCAAGGCCTGTGCTACATTATTTGTTAAAAAACAGTTTTGAAAAGAGCAAAGTGTGGTGGTACACACCTTTAAACCCAGCACTCAGGAGGCAGAGGCAAGCAGATCTCTCAGTTTGAAGCCAGTCTGGTCTACAGAGTGAGTTTCAGGACAGCCAGGGCTACACAGAAAAACCCTGGCTCAGTTAAGAAGGAAGGGAGGGAAGAAGGGAGGGAAGGAGGGAAGGAGGGAGGGAAGAAGGGAGGGAAGGAGGGAGGGAAGGGAAGGAGGGAGGGAAGGGAAGGAGGGAGGGAGGGAGGGAGGGAGGGAGGGAGGGAGGGAGAAAGAAAGTATTTTGAAATGCTAGTTTTCATAAAAAAATCTTTAGTGTTTAATATCTACTGAAATCAATATATATTTCTACACAGAGCTTTTCATTTTTATTTTATTTATGTGTGTGTGCATACACATGTGCATATGCATGTAGAAATCAGAAGACAGCTTTTGGAAAGGTTCTCTTCTTCCACGGTTTGGATATGAGGATCCAACTCCAGTCATCGGGCCAGAGAGGCAGGGTTGTTACTCACGGAGCCTCCTCGAGAGCCCAGAAAGGACTTTTTTTTTCTCTCAATAGTTTTCAATATATTTATACCATTTGATGTGAATCAAGCCAGAATCTACCAAAAACAAAAACAAAATAATAAATAAACAAACAAACTCCCCTGCAGTGAGAACGCAATCCACACTCCTAATTCTGACTTAGGAAGTAAAAGTACTAAGAGCTAAGTAAGAGACAAACAGGTTTTCTCTGTCCAACATCTTAACAAGGCGGCAGTGGCTCTCTGACCTTCCCCACACTGCCCAAGGACAAAGAGGAGGAAGACGCCAGAAAGCTGGCCAAGAAAGACCCAGTAAATGAGTCTGGGGTCAAGGCCAAAAGCAGTGGTCCAAAGGCAGCGAGCCAGACAGGGTCAACAGTCCGGTCCTGTCTGACAAAGCTACAAAAGACAGTCAGTAAGGAGGTTCCCCATTATTCCCAGTTATAAGCTTGTTACTCCTGCTGTGGCCTCAGAGACGCTGAAGGGTTTCTTTATCCCACCGTCCTTCAGGAGCGACTTTGTGAAGGACTTATGAAGCTGCTTTCAAAGCACAGAGCCCACGTAGTTTACACCAGAAACACAAATGGTGGAGATAGTCCAGTTACTGACAATGGTGCCTGAAGAGGCTCAGTCAACTGTACATCCGGAAAAAAATAAAACTTTATTAAATTAAAAGACAGGGAGAAACAAAGTCTCTATCCCCTCACATTACGGAGGGTTTGCTCAAGGGTGAGCACCTGACACTTCATATGTACATATTCTAAATGTAGCATAGCTTTGTGTTTTCACTATTTCCCCTAAAATGCTTTAAAAAAAATCCTGCTATGCCCAAGAATCCATTTAACCTAGACTTCAAAGCCTCTATTTTGAGGGTGGAGATGTTTTCTGTAGAGTTCTGTGAAATACTGTTCATTTGCTTTGGGACTTATCAGACTGGAAAGCCACTTATCAGGACTGATGGACAGTGGTGTTACTGACATTCTTTGTTGTCTGATTAGGGATGCATTTTTCTGAATTCGGTTGCTTCCTGTTTGTATGTTTCCCAATAGTTGCAATTGAATAAGAAAGCCAAAGAAATGGGAGGCCTTGCAACAACCTCAGTTGGATCACTGGTAAGTAAACTGTGCCACAGGAACCTGAAGGATGTGTGGAATTCTCTACAGACAGGAGCATTAACGGAAATCCCTTTGGTTTGGGGTTTAAAAAAAAAAAAAAAAAAAGACACTCTCCAAAACTGTTCACCTTTCAAATTTTATGGCCAAACATAGTGGTACATACCTGAATCCCCTGGGGACTTGGAGTCAGGAGGATCAGAAGTTCAAGGTCATATTTGACTAATCAGTGAGTTTAAGGCCTGCTTGAGAGCAATGAGATCCTGTCTCAAAACTGAAAGGTGGGAGACTGGAGAGATGGCTCAACAGTTAAGAGAACATACTGTTCTCTCACAACTACCCATAACCACAGCTCCAAAGGCATCCTACACCCCTGATCTCTGAGATCACCTGAGATCACCAGCCCTGGGCACAAACATTCAGAGAGAGAGAGA
>NW_021604684.1:4771229-4782012 GCF_004785775.1 Grammomys surdaster
AGAGAGAGAGAGAGAGAGAGAGAGAGAAAACGATAGAGCAGTGAGCATGTCTTCCATGTATTTCAGAGAAGAAAGTTTACTGCAGATTGGAAGCCCAGCTTCTCAGGCATGCTGGCTGGCCCTACAGAATCAGGGCAGTATACTATCTGAATTCCCACAGCTCAGTGCCATCTAGAAAATGGTCATTATAGTCACAAGGAAAGAAAGTGCTTATAAGACATTTAGAATTGTGTCATTTTTAAAATTATATGAGCCATGTCATAGAAAGAAAAAAAATTGACCAGAATTGATTTGGGCCTTTTTTGTTAAGAAACCATGTTGTCATGATGGTGAATGTGCTTTAGTTTCTACTGTGACCAGGGCTAGCTTCCTGGGCTGGTGACCTGTACAGGGGTTCTCTCCACTCAGACCCCTGCTTAGTGCCCTGCCCTCTTATCTTGAAGGGCAGAAGACTTTTTGATTGGTGACATTTTTAGGAGGCTCAGCACGGGATGATGGATAACCTGCTGGGTTCTCTTCCTACAGGGGCACTGGAATCTGCAAGGGACTGAAATGGCCGGTCCTTGCTCACAGGTGCAGGTGCGGGAACTAAGCTTCCTGGGGGAGAGGCAATACACAAGCTGAAGCCTGCTCACCTCAACCCAGTCTTTCTCCACCGAATCTTCGACCGCCATACATTTTTAGAGGGTGAGGGGAGGCGCTGGGAAAAAGGAAATGGGGGATCCCCTTATTGTAGAAATAAATTGCACAAACCATATTTTATTCAATGCCTTTCCCCCTCAACTCTCTTCGCCCATTTGGGTACCTTCCCTCTGAGGAGCTTGCTTAGGGGAGACAAGAGCGGCAGAAGACACCTTTGATCTGAGCCACTGCCAGCGCTCCCTGGATCTCACTTCCGTTGTTATTTTCACAGAAGAACAAGGGAATCACCATATACAGAAAATGTGAGTGTGGCGAGCACTTAATTGATTCCAAGTAAGTTCCATAGAAAAAGGCAGGGCAGAAGTGTGCATGCTAATTAAACAGCTGTTGCTTGCGCAACTTCCGGAAGTCATAGAAAAGGCAGCTGAGAAACAAAATATGAAACACAAATGCTCCTCCAAGGGCTCACTCTCGGTGTCAATGTTACAATTAAGGATAAATAAAAATACTATAAAAACATACAAGTGTGTGTGTGTGTGTGTGTGTGTGTGTCTCCATGGATAGTGTAGGTGTCTGAAGAGCCCAGAAGACACTGTCAGATCCTCTGATTGGGAATGAGGTCAGTGATTTTAAAGCTGATGTTCATCTGGGGAGGGGGAGGGGGCAGCAAACTCAGCAGAGGCCTTCCAGGGGTGCACTCCTTTACCTCGTTCTATAAAAACAACATGGAAGGGGGATCCAGGAAACATTGGGTGTGGCTCGGGTAGACAGCGCCTGAGCGGTGGGTGCTGAGAACCAAACCTGAGTCCTTTGGGTGGGTGGAAAATGGGGCGTGAGTGAAAATAAATAAGGTTTCTTGCTGAGTGATGGAAATGTCCTAGAATTCAAGTGATGGAGGAACAGTACCATAACTATGAGAAGAACCCTGAACTGCTGAGTTAAATTTGTATCATTGCCATTTTTTAAAGCTGAAAGAATCTATAGCCAGCAAGACAGAATTAGCACCAAAAGAAGTGAATAAATGGAGCCGCTTCCAAAAACTGTAGAAGGTTGTTTACAAGAAGATGCATTTACCAAGGAGATAATAGCAAAATAGGACTTCCTTTCTCCCGGGTCTTCTAATCTCTGCTGGTATCTAAATGATATCCCAGGATAGGGAAAGAGGAGGGTTTCAGACACAGCAGCACCGGGAGGAGTGGTATTTAAATGAAGTTTGGAGTCCCATAGAGACAGAGGCCTTCGACAATCAGAAACAAACAAATGCTAAGATCATAGGTCTGTGGTGGAGAATGCCCTGCATGCAATCCCCTGCACTGCAAAACAAAAAACAAAAGGAAGTCCGGGCTCTATCTTAGGAAGGCCACACTTAGCAAATCTTTATCTATCCATCCACCTCTGGACTTTTGAGACAGGGTTTCTCTGTGTAGCCTCAGCTGTCCTGGAGCTCACTCTGTAGACCAGGATGATATTTCTCATTTTTTTTAAGATTTATTTATTTATTTTTATTTAATGTGTATGAGTGTTTTGCCTGTGCATATGTATATGCACCGAACGACTTGTACCCAGGGAGGCCAGAAGAGGGTATTGGATCTCCCAGAACTGGAGTTACAGATGGCTGTAAGTTACCAGGTACATGCCAGGAATTGAACTCATGTCTGCTGGAAGAGCAGCAAGTGTTCTAAACTACTGAGCCATCACTCCTGCCCCAGAATTGCGTTTTTCCTAACCTTTATCTTCTTCTTTTGTTTCAAAGGGGGCTTATAAGAACACAAAGGCAGTCCACAAGGTCTAGTAGGTAAAGACATGTGTCACCAAGCCTCTAAGACAACCTGTATTTAATCCCACATGGTGAAGGAAGAGAACTGTCTCCCCCAAGTTGTCCTCTGACTCACACGTAGGTACTGTTCTGTGGCAGGTTGGACCAAATACACACACACACATACACACACACACACGCAAATAAAATGGGTAAATGTAACTTTAAATAAATAAATTTGCACAGTATGCAACAGCTGTAGGGTCAGACTAGATGGTGTGATTAAGACAAAGGGATAGCCGGGCAGTGGTGGCACACATGGATTCCTGAGTTCAAGGCCAGCCTGGTCTACGGAGTGAGTTCCAGGACAGCCAGGGCTACACAGAGAAACCCTGTCTTGAAAAACCAAAAGAAAAAAGAAAAAAAAAGGAAAAAAAAAAGATAGTTATTAGGGATAGTTATTAACAGGATAGGGAGTGGCAGATCACGTGACCTGTGACATCATCTACCTTCTGATCATGGTTCTGATACAATTTGAGGTTTGTTCCAGCAGCAGGAACTTAAGAATCACTGCTACAAACGCCCCATCAGGGCCAAGCAGAAGCCATGGTTTCCTGAGAGCAGAGGATTTTCTCTGTGAGGTCTCTGGCTCTGTGCAGGAAGCCATCACTACTGGTACCACCTCCATGGGCTTGAAGATCCCTGCTCTGCTCCATGAGTCCTGAGAGGGTCTCCATCCCAGTCAAGCTGGAAGATCTCAGATGGTCTGTCCCAACTCTAAGACTGAAAAGACCAGAGTTTCAAAGGCTGTTGCTGAGTTTTAAAGTTACCCCAACAGTCAGTGCTTGGCTTCTACATATCTCCTTAGCAACAGAGTCCTCAAATTTGTCTGGAAGTATTTATTTGACTGCTAGAATGTGAGCCGAATCTCCAGTCACACCTAAGGGCATGTCCAGAGTCCCATCTTTTTCCACCTGACCCTCCAAAGCCTGAAATACAGCAGCAACTACACTGATGGATACAGTAGGCAACAACAGAGGCAGCCAGGTGAAGGGGGTGGGGGGATGGTGCCACATGGCTTTAATCCCAGCATTCAGGAGGCAGAGGCAGGAGGATCTCTGAGTTCTAGGCTAACCCGCTCTACAGAAGGAGTTCCAGGACAGCAGGTTTCAGGGTTACACATAAAAAACCTGTATTAGAAAACAAAACAAAAAACAAAAGCAGACAAAAAAAAAAAAAAAAAAGACAGCCAGGTATGGTGGTATACACCAGCACACAAGACCGGAAGTCAGGAGGATCAGGAGTTCAAGGCCAGCCTCAACTGTACAGAAAAGTTCCAGATCAGCCTGAGCAGAAAACAACTGCAGACTAATACTAAACCTAAAATACACTAGATTAAATAAGAAAAAAACAAAAACAAAAAACCCTAAGGATATCTGGATACTCATGTTAACATTCAGATACAAATAATAGTTTTAATTCTCACATGCACCGACAGAGCCAAGGATGCCAACGTAGGCTTCTTTCTGGCCTCAAGATTCCATCTTTGTTTACTTCTTGCAGGTTACAGAAACTGGGGGAGGGGGGAAATGTCAACCCAATAACAGCAGGCTGCGAACACAGGTCTTGGTGTTAGGTTGCAGTATCACAGGCTCTCAGGCAGCCTCAGGCTGGTAGGAAGTGCAGGAATGAACGTTCAGTTGAATGTGGTTGCAAAATTAACCAACACATTGACAAATCAAGCTGCCTAGAACAATTGTAATTATATCACCTCCCAGATCACCCTTCTTCAAATCGTTCATTTTTAATAAGGCCTTCCTTTGTGAAGCCACTGAACATACAGTTGTTTACAGGAAAGCACAGGCAACCTTTCAGAAATGTATGTGGCTTTGAAGATGTTTCACGAGCTCTGGCTGCTGACAGTCTAAGCCTTAGTCTCAGACCTGTGTTTAACAAGGTGGCTTCCAGCCGCCTGTCTGTCTTGATCCCCTCTAATAATCTGATGCTAGAGAGTGAGTAAGAATATGCTCACCAGCATTTGCAACACTAGGCCTGAGCAATAGTTTTGCTGTTTACACCGCTCTGTCCAGCTTTAGCTTCCTTACTCACTTAGAAAGTAAGAGCGGCTTATACGATGCCAAGAGTGGTGGAAAACCAGCCAAGGTATCTGTAAACTGGACAGTAGCACACACACTGGCTTCCACAAAACAGCTTGAAATCTAAATTTAAAAATTGAAGAACGGAAGGGAGTTTTAATTAGAATTCCTCCTGGCCAAAAAGGAGAAGGAGGAGGAGGAGGAGGAGGAGATAACAAGCATTATTTTTACAACTTGTCTAAGTATCGATTCTCCTGAAGGATGAAGTCCAGACAGTGATGCTGTGTCTCTTCTAAGACATGACGTCTTTCAGACTTCAGAAGCTAGCCTGTGAAGCCTGAGACACAAAGCCGCCCAAGGTCTAATCGCCCAGGTGCACTTTTCTCTTTGTGACTCTGCCATTTTCAAGGCTGTTTCCACCCTAGGAGGGAAATTACAGAACCCATTACCAAAAGGTTTCTTTCCAACCCCCTGCTTGGCTGACCTTATTTCCGGTCAGCAAGCCAGCAGCTGCTCTGGCAACCCAGTTGTCCCGTTCCTCTGCACCTGCCCGCCACCCGCCGGCAGATACCACTGACAACCAACTCGGCTCAGAGCAGGGAGTTTGGCAACCTTCCAGGGGCCAAGTGAACAAGTTCCTGCCCTAGCAGATGACATTCAGTACAGCTTCCACATGATGTCCGTAAACTCCCTCGAAAAGAATTTAGGGGAAACAACTTCGTGCTAGGGATGATGGCAAACACGGAAATCGGAAGGCAGGACGTAGCCGTGTGCTCACAGCCCCTCTCCATCTTGTTCCCACATTCTGACCATTGCAGTATGTTTTTATGCTACCAAAAGCCTGTCATTAATGTTACTCAGTCAAAGAAAATGTTATATATATAACAAAATGGGTGCACCTTGAAAACAGTGGTAAGTAAATATGCAAAGACAGTAGGACAGCCGGGCAGTGGTGGCGCACGCCTTTAATCCCAGCACTTGGGAGGCAGAGGCAGGCGATTTCTGAGTTCGAGGCCAGCCTGGTCTACAGAGTGAGTTCCAGGACAGCCCGGGCTTTACAGAGAAACCCTGTCTTGAAAAACCAAAAAAAAAAAAAAAAAAAAAAAAAAAGAGTTCTCAATATCGTTAGTAATGGTAGTTATTTAATATCACGAACATATGTGATGGTCCCACACTCTCCCTACACCAACAAGCCTGTAGGACAGCAGCCAGGTGTGGTGGCCCAGCCTGTGTTTCCAACACCCAAATAGCAGAGGCAAGAGGATAGCGAGTTCATGGGCTGCCTGGCACACATGGCAATATTGTGTCTAAAATGGCAAGAAGGAAGGAGGGGAGGGGAGGGGAGGGAGGAGGGAGGGGAAGAAGAGAGGGGAGAGGAAGGGGAGACAACAGCTATACACATCCTTCATAAAGATAGAAAGTCTTCATAAAGATAGAAAAGTAAATGATCAATAAAAGTTTCTCTGACTATTTCTGCAACTATTTTTTTTTTAAAAAACCAGTCTGAACAAAATATGGCAAAATATGGTCTGTTTAATCTCTTGGATACTTGCAAGTTTTATATAATTTTTTATCTAAATTAATTTTTCACATCTTCAGTTCCTTCCTCAAATCTTAATACTTCCTTTTCTAGCTTCATTCCTTTGAACTAGCTCCTCTGATACTTTCAAAAATCCCCCACCCACCCTCAGTGCCTGTACCACATGGAGCCGCCCACTACTGTCCCAGCTACCAGAGCACTCAGGGCTTACATACAAGGCCCTGTCACCTGTTGTCTACCCAAGACCAATCTCTCTGGTAACTCTTTGGGGACTGTCTTTTCTATTAGAACATGTTTTCCATAAAGCCAGGAATTGTGCCAACACAGTTCTCTGACAAACCCCAAACAAGGAGACCATGTAGACAATCAGTAGATGTCTGCGTAATGAATACATGTATTTCCTTTCTATATATTTGAAATATTTCAGTATTTTACCAATTAATAAAATAATAATATTAACAATTAACATAATGATATCTGAACAGAGAACTAGAACTTGAGGATTCTGGACAATAAAGTGCTTGCCTAAAAGGTCAATGCCTAGCAACCCATACCCTTGGAATGGTAGGTAGCACAGATCTGAGATCCCAGCACTCAAGAAGAGGCAAGAGAATCACAAGTTCAAAGTCTTGACTACATAGCAAGTTTGGGGCTAGTGTGGTACACGTGAGACCTTGTCAAAAAGAAAGGAAGAAAAAAGGGAAGAGGGAGGGGGAGGGGTCGTGAAGGAAAGGAGGGATGGGGAGGGGGAATGAAAAGAACTTGAACTCATGAGATACTTGAACTAACTCTGCTTTCTTTTCCCCATAAACCATTTAATGACTCCAAAGTGTTAGTATTTCAGCATCTGAGCTGTTTCCCAAAGGTAGCTGAGACCATTTCACTATATGTTCCAATTGTAGCTTAGAAACAGGCTGGAGAGATGACTGGGTAGCTAAGAAGGCTTGCTCCTCTTACAGGGACAAAAGTTTAGTTCCTAGCATCCATGCCAAGTGGCTCACAACAACCTTTAACTCAGGCTCCAGGAGATTTGACAGATCTTCTACCTTTAATCCCAGCATTTAGGAGGCAGAAGCACTTGTATCTCTGAGTTCAAGACCAGCCTGGTCTGTAAAGTGAGTCCCAGGACAACCAGAGCTGTTACATAGAGAAATCCTGTCTCAAGAAACAAACAAACTAATAAAAAAAAAAAAATCTTACAGGCTGAACAGAGGGCTCTGTGGTTAAGAACTGGTTGTTCTTACAGAGGACTCGGATTTGATTCTCAGCATCCATATGGAGATTCACAACCATTTGTAATTCCAGTTCCCAGGCATTTAGTGTCTTCTGGACTTCCACAGTGCCAAACATCCACGTGATTCACAGACATAAAAACAGGCAAACACCCACAGTCATAAAGTTTAAACAAAACAAAGATCTCTTCTCATCCATAAGTAACTAAGTCAGGAGGCACCACTGTCTTAGTCTATGAGGTACATGCTCCAACGTCCAAGAAATGTGAATATAGGCCCAGAACAGACAAGCAGAGCTCTCAGAGAGCCAGCAGAACATGTTGGCTTTAAGGCACAAAACACATTCCTTTTTTTTTTTTAGATTTATTTATTTAATGAACATGAGTACTCTATCTGCATGTATACCAACATGCCAGAAGATGGCATCAGATCACACTATAGGTGGTTGTGAGCCACCATGTGGTTGCTGGGGATTGAACTCAGGACCTCTGGAAGAGCAGAGCCACTAAGAGCCACTTAACCACTAAGTCATCTCTGCAGACCCCGCAAAGCACACTTCTTGTTACACAGTCAGAGACTCTCAATTCTCTTGCTCCTAAATGCTAGGATTCCAGGGGGTACAGTACCTAACTGAATGATCCTCCCCTTGTTGTCTCTCCGTTGTTGTTGTTGTTTTGAGACAAGGGCTTACCGTGTAGCCCCGCCTGGCCTAGAAGGGTGTATGCAGTGCAGGCTGGCTGGAATTCATAGAGATCTGCCTGCCTCTGCCTCCCGGGCACTGGAATTAAAGGCACCCAACCACCATGCCTGGCTAGATGTTCATGTTTAGATAGCAGAAATTTTAAAATTCAATTCTAAATGGATAATAGTAAATATCTTTATTCTGAACTAAATATACATACTGTTTCTTAAAACAGTAAAAACCAACTTATAAAAGAACTGACTGCAGCCCAAGCAAGGGACAAGTATTCTCAACAAAAGACTTTTTTCTCCTTCTTTCTTTTTGAAATATTGAAATGATTTTCATAAAGTATTTTAGAAATGCCAGTGTTTACCATAAACATGAGAATAAACAAGTGCATACAGGCAGGGGTATCTATTCAGTTGCACTGTATTGGTGCTTTTTCTTCTAGGATCTATGGTGTAGGAACAGCCAACACGCCTTGGTGAGCCAAGGTATTTGTCACAAAGCCTGATTTTGATCTTGAGTTTGATCCATGGGACCCACGTGGTAGGAGAGAACTGACTGTCCTCTGAGCTCTACATACCTGCTGTGGCACACACCCACACATGTGCACACAAAAGTAGTAACAATAGACAAATAAATGGTTAAAAACATCAAAACACCTCTGCTCTAATAAGTGGCTTTTAATGAAGTTTATTCTTGACCAAGTCTTTTACAATACACTCTAATTACCATTAAGGGCTTTCTTAGACTGAATAATTGATTATTCCATCGTATCACAAATTCAATAAGCATGATATTGGGGGAAAAATTTTAAATAGGTTGCCCCTTTAAATATCAGTATTTTGACATCGTAGAAGCTGGCATGTGTGCAATTTGAGGGCAAGGATTAAACTTTCAAATTAAAGAACAGGATGTTTCTCCAGCTGATATTATGTTCTCTGACATAGTTTAGGGGAAAACCAGACTTAGGAGCACAACAGCTTGTTAAAACTCAAGAATTCTAATCATTTCTCTGGGCTTGTCCTCAGCTTAACGGCTATCACAATCTCATTCACTTCACCGGTCTCAGTTTCTGCTAAAGAGGGGAACTCTAATGCCTCTGTGTGTGTGCCTATGGTTTACTTAGGTAGTAGAGTCAGTGCACTATGCCTCTGTAGCCACTCAGCGCTACAAGAATGCTCAAAGACTGATATCAAAATGAAAGTCAGGGGCTGGGGGAGGCAGGCAGCTCACTGGGTGAAATGCTTCTGTACAAGCAGGAACAACCTGTTAGCATGCCCAACACCCACATTAAACAGGTGAGCAAGGCACTCCAGCAGAGGTGGGAAGACCCCAGGGATTTGCTCAAGTCTAGCAGAAACAGCAAGCTCCAGGTTCAGTAAAAGACTCTGTCCATCATCAACCTCTGACTTCCATATACACCTTTGTAAGCAAACATCTCTCTCTCTCTCTCTCTCTCTCTCTCTCTCTCTCTCTCTCTCGCTCTCTCGCTCTCTCTCTCTCGCTCTCTCGCTCTCTCTCTCTCTCTCTCTCTCTCTCTCTCTCTCTCTCTCTCTCACACACACACACACACACACACACATGTACCCTCAGATGGGGTGGGGGTTGGGAGGTGGGGATTGAAGTCTGTCCTTGTTGATGTCACCAAAAAAAAAAAAGATTTATGTTCATGAACTTCCTTGTTCTCCAAACAAGAATGAGTAATTTTTTATTGCTCTTTTATTTGAACAAGTAAATATTTGCCAAGCACATTTTCATGTTACAGTCACTGTGACACAAAGCAGAGAAAGTAGGGGGAAAAAATACAAACGTTCCTGTGGAAGACGGCTTTTGGCAATTTTCTTTTCAAACTTTCCCTTAATAATCAAGTGTTGCGCCCGGCAGAGGTGGTGCACGCCTTTAATCCCAGCACTTGGGAGGCAGAGGCAGGTGGATTTCTGAGTTCGAGGCCAGCCTGGTCTACAGAGTGAGTTCCAGGACAGCCAGGGCTATACAGAGAAACCCTGTCTCGAAAACAAAAAAACAAACAAACAAACAAAAAAATCTAGTGTTGCTTCTCATGCACTCAACTCAAGTGACTCATCAGAAGCCTCCCTCCTCAAGCTTAGTTCTTTTTTGTCTGCTGGTACTGAGATAAACAAACCTCATGCTTTCGTGAATAATTAATAGATGGTACCAGGGTACTAAAATTAACAAGTTAATATTACCTGGTCTATTGATAACCACTGCCAATAGATAATTCTCTGCTGAAGCTTCATTTTGAGAGCTGCAATACCTTAGGACTGAATCATAAGCAGAATCTGTGTTTACTCTATAAGACGTATTTCCAAACAACGATTTCTAAGATTACTAAAATTCCCCATACTAACTATGTCTCAGGTTGACACAGATCGTGTAAGTTCATTTTCATATCCCTAAAAATTAATCAGGCCTGGGGAATATCATTTAACAGTAATAAACATTTGGTAGGTGAAAATGTAGACTCTCGTAGACGCTGGTAAACAATATTGAAAATAACTGGGGACTGGGAATGTAGCTCTGGGGCAGAACACTTGCCGATGATGTTTGAGGCCCTGGGTTCAATTCCCAGCATGGGAAGAAAGAGATGTAAATCCTTTATGGCTGAGCTGGGGTTCTAGGTTTAATCCCTGGTACTTTTAAAAAAGAAAGAAAGAAAGAAAGAAAGAAAGAAAGAAAGAAAGAAAGAAAGAAAGAAAGAAAGAAAGAGAGGAAGGAAGGAAGGAAGGAAGGAAGGAAGGAAGGAAGGAAGGAAGAAAGAAAGAAAGAAAGAAAGAAAGAAAGAAAGAAAGAAAGAAAGAAAGAAAGAAA
>NW_021604684.1:4782022-4783149 GCF_004785775.1 Grammomys surdaster
AAAGAAAGAAAGAAAGAAAGAAAGAAAGAAAGAAAGAAAGAAAGAAAACAAAAAACCTAGCCAGGTGCAGTGAAGCACGCCTTTACTCCCAGAACTTGAGAGACAGCCGACTGGTGGATCTGAGTTTGAAGCCAGCCTGGTCTACTGAGTGAGTTTCAGGACAACCAAAGCTACGTAGTAAGACAGTTTCAAAAAAGCAAAGGAAAAGAAATCTGCCCCACTCCTCTGCACAAAGTTTCAACCCCAGTTTAATTTGAGAAACTAGACCTTTAACACAATACTTTCGAACCACTTGCGCTGTAGCTTTTGTTGAAGGTCGGAGGTGGATTTTGCTTTCTTACCGTTTTTCTCTTGATAGGTCTTCTTGAAGGACCACTCTCCTCCCAACAGCCTTCTCCCCACAATGGCCTATTTCCAACCAGAGATGTCCCGACTTCTAGCAACAGCAGCGCGAGGGTTGTTATCCATGGAAAGATGGGAGGGGTGGCTGCTCAGCGGAGGGAGGACTGAGAGATGAGGGCCCTCCCGAGTTGTGGAGCCCCTCAGAAACGGGGAGAAGCATACTCTGCTTCTCACCTTGCAAGAAAGCACCACCTGCTCTCGCTGCAATCAGAGAAAAGCGACAAAGCCTCTGCTGCCAACGCTCTCAAGAACCACTATTCAGAGTAATCATTAACAAGCCCGGAAGCGCACACTGCACACTGGGGATAATCCGAACAGGTCTCCAAACCCAGAAGTATTTGTCTACATGACTCCCACCGCTGATTTACCAGGAAAGGGCTGGGAGAAACCAATCCTGTAACTATTTTGAGCAAAAGAGTAACTAACAGCAGAAATTCAGGCAGAGAAATCGATCAGATTTGTATTCATCGCCGCTTGGGGGAAAACAAAACAAAACACGAGGAAGTCTGCAATCCCGGCCATTTAGAGGGCTGAGGCAGGAGGATTACAGGTTGAAAGCATAAGCAACAGAATGAGTTTAAGACCCGCCAGGGTACCATAGTAAGATCCAATGTCAAAATAAGAAAGAAAAAGAAGGCTGGTGGGGGGAGGGGAGAGCTCAGAGGATATCGCTTAACATGAGCAAGGCCCTGAGTTTGATCTCAGTACAAAAGAGAGAAAAAAAA
>NW_021604684.1:4783549-4797965 GCF_004785775.1 Grammomys surdaster
AAGGGAATTGCAATTAAAAACCTAGGTCTGGGGCTGGGTTGCTTTCACCTGCTCAAGGCTTGCAGATCTGCGTTTTATAATTATTCCAACGTGGCAGAGAGAGATGGCTCAGCTGTTAAGAGCACCTGCTGTTCTTGCAAAGGACCTGGGTATTCACAGTAGTCCCTGTACCTGCCTGGTGCACTCAAACCTGAAATAAAGTAAAATTTAAAAACTTTTAGGTATTTTTTGTTGCTACTGTTGTTGGGTTTTTGTGGTGGATTTTCTATTGTTGAGTTTTTTATTGTCCTTTTTTGGTTTGGGGGGATTTTTGTTGTTGTTGTTTTCTCAAGACAGGCTTTCACTATGTAGCCATGGCTGTCCTAGAACTCACTCTATAGACCAGGAGGGCCTCAAATTCACAGAAATCCACCTGCCTCTGCCTCTTGAGTGTTGGGACTAAAGGTGTGCACCACCAACACCCGGCTTAGTAAATAAAACTTTGAAAAATTAAAAAATAAGAATTACTCTAAGGCCACATTCTTCCTTGGGACCTTCCTCTCTGGAGAGAAAAGCTAAAGTTCTATTTTAATAAGTGTACCTCATAGACGTCTCAAATGACCCCAAAGTCCATTCCCTTCTGTTTTATATAGGGAGCAAAGTGCATCACTCACTGTTCATTAGAAGCAGCGCCTGAGTTCTTCACTTCAGCACCTTCAAGTGAATCTTTTTTGTTTGTTTGTTTTTGCGTTAGAGTCTCGGCTTTGAGATTTGATGGTTTGATGGGGAAACTTCTTTTCAAACCATCTGTTTCTAATAGCTGTCCTGAAAGCAGTCTGCGTGTGTGGAGACACTAAAATCTACCGTCAGGATCAGACTTCAGTTTCAATGACGGAAAGAAAATGTACCAAGCAAAGACCTGCTTCTGAGAAGAATATTTAAAGCCCACATCTTGAAGAAATTAGCAAAAGCATTCTGTGACCTGCTTCCCTGCCCCACACAAGGTTCAATAGTTTCCATTTAAAAAAAAAAAAAGCAAATTCATTTAGAAAGATGTTTTGTAATACAGATAGGAAGAGTCGATGTGGTTAAAAACCAGTCTGTTCTTGAAAAGCCTGTGTGAGTCAATCTAAGAATTGCCAGTCATGCATCCTAAATGTAATTATCTGGCACTGTTTCACATGAATTTCCAAAAGTTCCATCACTGGCCCACACATGGGAATTGACAGACATTAACACACACACCTCCCCACCATCGAACCCCTACACAGAGTTTGTACACAAATATAATCCCTAAAGCCACTGCCTGGAGCCATCACACTGGTTCTGGGTGTTCATAGCCACTACCTCGAGAAACATCTTTGTCATAGTTTGTTGTTGTTTTTTAAAAAAAACAAAAACAAAAACAAAAAACAAAAATCCCAGCCATACGATTTTACCAATGAAGACTCAGGAGCCAGACACTGTGGTGAAAGCCTGCTAGCTCATAGAGCCAGAGAAAACACCCAGCTGACCTTCGTACTCCCCCAACGTCCTGGAAAGAAAAAAAATCCTTTTCCTTTCTCTTAAATACCCTTCTTCTCAATCCCCCTTCTTTCTCTTTTCTTAAGTTCATGCCCTGTCAACTGGTTACTTGCTCGCCTCTTGATCTGGGGTTGACCTTTTCCCGCTCTTGTCACAATCTTGGGGTTCAAAATGTGATCGAAAGTCCTGCAACAAGAGTCCTTAACTACATTACCCTTTCATAAGTGGCAAGAAAGCCGCCATTTTAGCAGATGTACCTGAGAAGAGGAAGGGGCGTTGAGGAAGACAGGGAACAACAGAGGGCAGTGGAGGGAGATGAATCTGATGGAAGCATATTATAACATGTATGAAGAAGGAATGAAGACCACTACTTTTCGTAATTAATATATATGAATACACAGTGACAGGAAAAGAAGAAAGAGATGCTCTCATTTTACAAACCAGGGACCTCTTTCTCCCCCCCACCCCCACCCCTACCCCACCCCACTGCTGGAAGAACTAAAGGTCTCCAACACAGTTATGAGGGTTGGCCATGCAATAATTCAACTCATTGCAACATGTAACACTGTATATGTATATCTCAAATATTTATTTCATATGCATGTGTGTGTGTGCCTAAATGTATGTCTGTATACCATATGTATGCGGTGCCCATGGAACCAGAAGAGGGAGTGGAATCTCCTAGGACTGGAGTTACAGGGACTAGTGAGCTACCATGTGTATTCCGGGAATCGGATTCAAATCCTCTGCAAGAGCACCAAGGGAAGTTAACTGCTGAGCCAACTCTTTAGCCCCTAAACAAATGGAATATTTTATTTTATTTTATTTTATTTTATTTTATTTTATTTTATTTTATTTTGTTTTATTTTATTTTATTTTGAGACAGGGTCTCACCATGTAACTAACCCTGGCTGGCCCAGGACTCTCTATGTTGGAAAGAATGACCTTGAACTTCAGATCTGGCTGCCTTTACCTCCTGAGTGCTAGGATTATGGACCTATGCCACCATGCCCCATTGATACAGTACTGAGAGTCAAATCCAGTGCTTTGTGCATGCTAGGCAAACTCTCTACCAACTGTAGTGGGGGCTACACTACCAGTCCCCACTACCTTGCCAAATAAATAAATAAAACAGACTTCCTGAAGTATTTAAGTTTAATCTAGTGAGATATATTTAAATGTGTTATGAAATATGACTTCCGTTTTGAACTTGAGACCTAGTTTTGTAATAGTTAACAGATGCTCTAATCTCTCTTAATGCTTTTGACCCAAGTTCCCTGGGCTCTCTTGTTTGGTTCATTGATAATTAGATCATAAACTGATTTAAAGTTTGAGGCTCTTTTCAAGATAGCATACTGCAAAGCAGCTGGATAAACTGCCATAGTTCTAATTATCTGCCATAGTTCTAATTATCTGTAACCAAGAGTCCCTACTCAACTTTCCCTTCAAAAAGCAAAGTCCCCTTACATTTCCCTGGAACATGATCACCATAGTGATAATCACCATAGTGATGATCACCATAGCAGTCCCATCGGATGCTGTTACAGCCCACAATGGTACATAGGGCCACTTTTGGTGAGAGGATTAGGCTCAGATTAGAAAGCACACATGGAGCTGGGGAGATGGCTCAGTGGTTAAGAGCACTGACTGCTCTTCCAGAGGTCCTGAGTTCAATTCCCAGCAACCACATGGTGGCTCATGACCATCTGTAATGAGATCTGATGCCCTCTGCTGATGTGTCTGAAGACCAGCTACAGTGTATTCATATACATAAAATAAATAAATCTTTAAAAAAAAAAAAAAGAAAAAAAGAAAGCACACAGCTAGCACCTACACCTCCAATTCCAGGTCCGTGATCTTTCGGTTCTATCAAACTGGTTTGCAAGTCAGATGAAACCTCCCATGAGAAGTCTTACAGTGCTCTCCCTTTCTCCTTAGGGACTTCGGTCTTCACTCATATAAGTAAAACCAGGCCAAGCCAGGCATGGTAGCACACACCACCTGTAATCTTAGCACTTCGGAGGATGGAGCAGGAAAATGAGGAGCAGGAGTTCAAGCCCAGCCTTGACTACATAGTGAATATGAGGCCAGCCTGGCTATATGAGGTCCTGTCTCAAGGGAAAAGAAGAAAAGGAGGAGGGGGGGGAGCAGGAAGGGGAGGAAAGAAAAGAGAAGCAGTCCAATACAAAACAAATAATAATAAAAAGGCTAAATACAAAATGTTACTCGTACCTAATATAACTGATTATAAAAGTATTCAGGCCAAGCAACATGTTAATTATCTAATCAGAACATTATTTTTAAAATAGAATCTGCCACAGTTGTTTGAGTAAAGTAACAGTTGGCTTGGCTATATCTGGCCATATCACCATATTCTTTGACACTTAGAACTATTCCACTCAGTTCTAAAATGGGCCTACGGTAACCATGCAAACTGCATCAAATTCGTGTAATTAGGCAGCACAGAAAAAAAATACAATAAGTAAATCACCTTATGCCTATAATCCCAGCACTCAGGAAACTGAGATTCACATTCAAAAGCAGTCTGTACTACAAAGTAAGGTGAAGGCAAGTCTGGACTACTGAGCTAAACACTGTCTCGGAAATAAAATCATGAAGGGAAGCTGGCTCTTTCTTACATTTGTTAACAGCAGAAAGTTCTCCTGTTTCAGTGTTGTACCACTGTGACGCAGTATGGCTCAGTGAGATCCAGAAATGACAGAAGAGTGGGTGTGAACTATTCTGTGTAGGAATGTTTTGCATGCATGCATGTATGTGCACCACGTGCATGCCTGACACCCACCGAAATCAAGAGAGGCTTTTGTTTTGGTTTTGGTTTTGGTTTTGGTTTTGTTTGGGAGACTGGGTTTCTCTGTGTAGTCCTGGCTGTCCTGGAACTCACTCTGTAGACCAGGCTGGCCTCGAACTCAGAAATCCGACTGCCTCTGCCTCCCAAGTCCTGGGACTAAAGGCGTTCGCCACCACCGCCCGGCTAAGAGAGGCTTTAGATCCCTCTGGAACAGGAATCACAGGTGGTTGGGAGCCACCATATGGGTGCTGGAAATTGAACCCAGGTCCCCAGTATGAGCAACAAGTGCTCTTAACTGCTGAGCCCTAAAGGGATGTTTTCAATAGATGACTTCTGAGACAGGTAAAAGTTGACAGGCAGTGAGACATTTCCCACATATGCCTTTCATCGCACTATGGTGACATCAGGATGCAAATGCATATTTCTGAGTTGTACTTCTAAATGTATATATATTCTAAATATATATATATTCTTGTAGGAAGCCGCGGCGGGTGCTGGCAAAATCCGCCATTGGAAGATGGCGCTGACATCCGGTATTTTTCCTAGTAAACAAGTAAATTGCGCATGTGCCATGGTAAAAGCCCACCAAAGTTAAAGCCCATCCCACGGCGTTTTGGCGCGCAATGAGTAAGCAGCCAATCAGAGGTGAATACACCGCTCTAAGGGTATATAAGCAGTGCTTTCCCGGGCCTGGGCGTCTTCTTCCACCATTTTATTTTTGGGAATAAACGTGTTCCTACGGAAGGATCTTGATGTGTGTGTGCGTGCGTCCTTGCTGGAGAGACGATTACACGCGCGCCTCACATATTCTAACTTTGAAAAACAAATCTGGCCCGACATTCCTGGGGCTGTTTTTACCTACTCTCTTGTTTAGGGATTCCAACTTTATCTCTTAGTAGCTTTGTTGCTGATATAATTATATAAATTGATACCTGACAAAAACATTGTGGGAGAAAGAAAAACTTGACTGATTTTCACTAAAATACAAACCATTTGCTGGGTGGGTAACTTGTTACCGGAAGCTACAGATTATCAAACAAAAATTCCAATGCCAGACATAGAATACCTTCTTTGTTTTTTATTTGTTTGCTTGCTTTCTTGCTTGTGTTATAGGTTTTGTTTTTATTATTATTGTTATTGTTCGGGTTTTGCTTTTTGTTTTTTGGTGTGTGTGTGTGTGTGTGTGTGTGTGTGTGTGTGTTTGAGGTAGGGTTTCCCTACATAACCTGGCTGGCCTTGACCTCAGAGATTTGCCTACCTTCCATGTGCTCTAGTGTGCCTCTAGGCTGCCTTCCTTTTGCTAATTTTTAGCATTTAAGTCATTGTTGATTTTTTGTTAGCTCCTCTAAAATCCTTGCTTTAGCCACCTGATGCTAATGTTATCTACTAAGATGAGGGGGTGGGTATCATGTATTTAAACTGTTATTTGTCACATTTAACGATGGTAGGCTATAACAGGTACAATGTAATTCCACAAAGTTGAAGGAGACTAGATTTTATTCCCATCCACCTCCCAGACCGAGGTTTAATTTTACACTTTGCTAGAATAACGGCTTTCTGCTGTGTTGTAGTGGCCCTTCGCCTTTTTATTTATATAAAACACTTGTGTAATAACTCACAAGCACAACCTGGGAAGGGCTGCGTAGCTTAGTGCCTTTCTCTACTTTACAAGATTTAGAATTACATTTTCGCCGCACTGGGAGTACAGTTATAAACTTTTACAAGCCGAATCCATGTAGTAATTATTTTTAACTAATTCTCAAACAAGTCACTTAACAGTTGATGGCCAGGAGAGAATGTAATGAGACCCAGTCAACAGATGGGCAGTCACTACGGAAACAAGTCAGACGAAAAGTTTACTTCTGTGGGTCCCATTCCTCACTTCCCTGACCACTAGCCCCACAATTTTAAGTTCAAATGCATCCTTCTCGGGTGGCACTCTCATTCTCCTGCAGACATTATTTCTTCTTTACTTTCAATCATTGGCCAGGCCTACATGCTTCCTATGGACATGCACTGAGCATTATCAACTTCTGCAAGCTACTAGATGAACTCGTCCTCTTCCAATAAATTGCAACTTGGCATTGATGCTGTCAGGCAGCCTGATTTTGTTCATGTCCACCACTCCCCTCAAGTTCCAGTGACCATTGTCAATTTCTCAGTTTTTCTGGAGCATCGACTCCAGTAGAGCAGGGACTGCAGGTTGAAGAACCAACTAATGTCCTCTTCTGCGTCACACAAGAAAGCCACACTCGGCAGCTTCTTTGTGTATGATACAGTCAACGTGCAAGTTCTATTCATGGATTGTGAGCAGAAGTAGCATCCTTCTGGGGCTGGACCTGAGCTGCCTAAGTGCCCACATGTTCTCTTACCCCTCAGTGCAGGGGAATGCTTATCCTGTGCAGACGATGGCCACCACTGAGAGAATCATAGATTCTGGAAGCCATGTGCTAGAATAAGTCTATGATAATAATAATATATGACATAATATATATACGGTAATGATAAGTAATATCTATTACTATATATGATATATTATTATATATAAGTAATAATATATGATAATAATAAGTCAGCACCCCAACACAGTCACACACATCAAGAGACATGCCCCCTGAGATAGAAGAGAGCACACTAGCTGTAGTTACAAGGCTATCATGTCACTATCCCATTAGCTATGGCTTTGCATTCTGTTCTACAGAAAAAGAAAAGATTTAAACGTCCTTGGAATTTAAGGGATGGAGGTTAACTCAAGGGATCTGAGAAATTAAGGCTTAATAACTAGGCTAAATTATTTAATTCTTTTTGTTTGTTTGTTTGTTGTTTTTTGAGACTGGGTTTCTCCCTGTAGTCCTGGATGTCCTGCAGCTTGGTCTGTAAACCAGGCTGGCCTCCAATTTTGAGATCTGCCTGCCTCTGCCTCCAGAGTGCTGAGATTTAAAAACGTGCACCACCACTGTCTAGCTTAATTTCTTAACTCTTAGGGAAGCTAGACTTTTCTAATTTAAAAACACCAGCCCCTGTATAACCAACAGCCTCTAAAACTTAGCATCTGGAGCTGGGCCCTGGTGATGTACATCTTTAATCCCAGCACTGGGGAGGCAAAGACAGGCAGATCTCTGAGTTCTAGACCAGCCTGGTCTACAGAGTAAGTTCCAAGACAGTCAGAGCTGCACAGAGAAACCCCAGCTCAACTTAGCATTTGAGGAGAGATAGGAGAGACAGGGGCAGGAACTCCCTCACAGGCTGCCTTTCAATGTAAACCCAGAGAGTTAGACTCTAATGTGATGCATTATGCCTGAAAGTTGAAAGACTGATTTTTCTTGTTCTATTTTTAAAAACGAAACAAAGTGAAATTAAAAACAAAACAAAAGAAAAAAAACCTCCTTTGAACATAAAACTTTGTATTCATTTCCACTGGTTTTATAGAACTCTGAAAACATTGGTCACATACATAAAAATAGAAGAAATTCAGGTGTACAACTTCACTGAGTCTCTGCCTAGTTTTCCTGATTTTTTTAAAAATTGTTTTGAATATTTTACCATTAAAAAATAAGATGCTCTAGATACTCTATTTATCTTTTACTAAGCAAATCACTTGTTTTTTTTTTTAAAGAATTATGTATTTATTTTATGTATATGTGAGTACACTGCAGCTGTTTTCAGACACACCACAAGAGGGCATCAGATGTCATTACAGATGGTTGTGAGCCACCGTGTGGTTGCCGGGAATTGAACTCAAGACCTCTGGAAGAGCAGTTAGTGCTCTTAACCACTGAGCCATCTCACCAGCCCAGCAAACCACTTGTTAAGGGCTCAAATTAGAGTCTCACAACAAGATTATTTCCTCCTGCAAATGAGAACTCTGTGACTTGCAAAATAGCCCATGCACCCAGCTCAGCCCTTAGGTCGCAACACTTCCACACCGACTTCTATTTGCTTTCATATGCAGAGTGGTTACAACCGGGGACAGCCCTCAGGAAAGGCTAGTGAAAGCGGCGTGGGGGATAAAGAGACGATTCTAAAAGTGAAATCCGGAGGTGAAAACTTTAGGAAAATATATGTACGGAAGGTAAGATAATAACAACAACAACAACTCCTTAAGACTACGAAAGCATATGAACTGATCCCCTTAGAACAAGCCTGGCACCCCAGCAAGGCATCAAACATGAATGGAGGTTGGGAGTTGGGGGGAGGCCTGGTAACTCTAAGAGTTGTAGCCAGGTAGAAGCAAGGAAGTGGCAGCCTGGGACTTTCAGGCGACGTCTAAAATAAGGACAGTCTCATAGGCTGTATACAAAGTTCAATGTCAGTGCTTTGTTATAGAACTGAATTGGATTCTCGATCACCCAGTTGATGTCCAGAGAATGGGAGAAAACAATAAACGAGGCGTCCAGTGTGTTGTAAGTAAGGCTGGGTCAGAAGCCAGACCCCGCCGACATCAAGTAGCTTCAGCAAAGTTGTTGTTGCAGTACTTGATTAATCCCATCCAAATCACCCGTGCAGGGACAGCGTGCGTTCCTCGCTACCCGCCTGAATGTTCTGAGTTCCCGAATGAAAGACTCGGGCCCGCGCGCGCGTTTGGAAACTAACTTGTATTTCATGAAGGAGACGGGGCTCCTCTTCCCAAATAATCCCATTAGAAAACTAAGGGAGGAGGAGGGACACAGCCCTAAAGAAAGAACCCCTCCTGTGCGTTGCGCGTAAAAGGAGAACAAAGGTTGGCACGGGCCACGTGGCTTTCAGTTTTCTGTCTACTGGATCTGAGGCCACACCATGCCAGAAATCCTACTGTGTCTTCTCCTGCCTGGATTTCGGTCACCTCCCACTGTGACCAGCTTGGCAGAAACGGAAACGTTCTAAATTTGTGTCTCTCCATCTATCAGGCTATGGAAACAATGGACCTCCTCCCAAAGAGAATTTCTCCACGAATTTCAGGCAGGGAGAAATAAAAGGTGACATCCAGATAGGGTGTTTGTCCCTGAAAAGAGGATGAGGAGACTGTACCCCCACACCTCACCCCACACCCAATGATGGGTCAGTGGTGGATGGGTAGGAACACAGCTTGATCCAGACTGCTTAGACGTGTATATCCCTGGCTTTCTGTTTAAACTTCAATCTCATTTCAGGACCTTGAAGATGAACTGGAGGGGGGCTCCGGACCTCTTCAGTTTGGCTGATTCAGCTGGCTTCTAGAGGACAGATAGCTAAACTTCGCTTCTTGCGATACAAACCATAAGCCCAAGTTTGATGACATCCCAGATGCACTTTACTCTGACTCAGCCCTAGACTAGAGGTCATAGGATACGCCCACATGTAACCGGGGCAAGGCTTAGCCTCAACCTCCAGACTTATCTGCACATAAGCTTAGTCTTTCTGGCCAATTACAGCTTCCTTTCTCTGTTTTTTTTTTTTTTTTTAATTACTCTTGCTTAGACTAGAACTTCAGTACCTCATCCAGTCTTTCCTGTTCATCAGGTTTAAAGTGTTGCGGATTAATGGGTAGCTGCACTTGTGCTGGCGAGCTGTGAGTCTTTCCTGAAGGAATAACATTCTGTGACACCTGTTGGAGGCATGCCTGGACTTAAGACTCTTCAAGGTGAGAGCTCATTTTCTCATTTCTACCTCTTGTGCAATTGCCCTCTGTTTAAAAATAATAATAATAATATTCTCGGTGTAGTACTAAGAAACACACAAAGTGAAAGTAACCCCATAAGGAGATATATATATATCACATGCCAAGATGGCCTTTGCCTTTTATCCCCAGTGTGAGGGGAAACTTGGTCATCCCTTACTGGCTGAGGTTCATCTCATATTCCTACTGGCTTATTTATAAAACTGATCAAAGGAAAGGAGGGAAGGCCTTTGCATAAACAAAAAAGTTTACCAGGTCAGGGAGATGAAAAGGTTTGAATTCAAGCTGGGTGTGTGGTGGCACACATCTTTATCCCAGCACTCTGGAGGCAGAGGCAGGTGGATCTCTGAGTTTGAGGCCAGCCTGTTCTACAAAGTTCCAGGACAGCCAGGGCTACAAAGAGGAACCCTGTCCTTCTTCACATTGATAGCTTCTGCCCTTCCTGAAAAATATGGTACTGGAAGAGAGAAGCATGGGCAGATGTGTTCTTGGGAGATGACAAAACCTCTACAGGAATTAACACTGATAACAGCAAACACTGAAGTGGTATTTACTGTGTACCAGGCAGGCATGAAGTTCCTTCCATATTTTAATTCCATGTTCCCACACAGCAGTCCTATGAGATCAGGTCAGGAATGGGAAAACCAAGCCACAGAGGGGTGAAGAAGCATGCCCAGTAAACACATGGCAGACCTGAAAAAGCACTTGCCCTTGGCCACCACAGCATTTTGTTTCCCATTAATGTATTTCTGAATGCAATGAAAGCAATAGTATCATGTATCAGCACAAACCACAGTTCAGATCCCAAGGGCCTTTCATTCCCCTGGAAGGTATGTCAGACCCCAAATAAAACATAAAAATATGAAAAGAATTTTTAATCATCTACTGATTTCTTTTAGTTTATTTGTTCTGAGGCTTTTTTGGTTTTGTTTTTCTGTTTTGTTTTGGTTGGTTTCTTTGTTTGTTTGGTTTGGTTTGTTTTTTGAGACCAGGTTGGCCTTGAACTCACAGAGATCCAACTGCCTCTGCTTCCTGAGTGCTGCTGGGCTTAAAGGTGTGTAACGCCATCACTTGACATGCCTACTTTTCTTATTGAACCCAGGACCACCAGCCCAAGAATGACACCACTCACAATGGGTTGGGCCCTCCTTCATCTATCACTAAGTAAGAAAGTGCCTTATGGCCAGATCTGATGGAGACATTTTCTCAAAGGAGGTGCCCTTCTTTCAGAAGATTCTGACTTGTATCAAGCTGATATAAAACTAGCAAGCACCAACCATGTCAAGCAGAAGAGGTAGAGGAGGTAGAGGAGGAAGAAGAGGAGGAGGAGGAGCAGGATTGTGTTCCCCTCCTCAATTTGTCCTACTTCAGTAGGATTGAATACTACAGACAGGAAAGCAGCTAGTCCATCTATTCTGCTACAAATTTTGCCATATTACAATGTGGTTTCATTTTTAATTATTAATTTTAATAAGCTTCCCTTGTAATAAACACCACCTACACCATAGGGCTTAACATATACATTAACAACTTGAAGAATAATTATTCCTGAACACCCACCAACCTGTCACTGTCAACTGGTCACGAGATGATGGACAGGGATCTAAGTGCAAGAGGCACATACCATGCAGATGCAGAGCCTGGAAGTCAGTAGGTGGAGAGCTCGCTCTCATCATCTGTTTGTTTGTAAGCAGAATCTCATGTATAGCTGAGGAAGGCCTTGTATTTCTGATCCTCCTATCTCACGCCTCCTACTTCAACTAGTAGCAATCCTCCTGCTTCAGCGTTCCTAGTGCTAACATTATAGACTTAAGGCACCATGACTGGCTTTAATTCTATCTTTAAAGAGAACATTCATGTTCTGAAACACTGCAGAGTAGAATTAGCATATGAATTTGTGGAAGCCTTGATAAGAATCCTGATACCAAAAGATAGAGGTACCACAAGGCAAGAGAATCAATCATGGGCTCTACCAAGGACGAATTAGCCTCTCAGTCAAAACCTTGATATGGACTTTTCCATAAGCCAGAAAGGAATTTTACCTTTTCTAAGCTACTTATATTTTAGGATAATTCGTAGAAATTGGCCTAAACTGAGAAAAGTAAGAAAACTTCATTCATCTCCCTGTTCCCTTCACCTCACTGGGGTTTCTTTGAGTGAAAAACATTCCCTGTAAGTTCATGTACTTCAACACTTGGCCCCCAGTTGGTGGTGTTGTTTGGAGGTCCTTGCTGGAGGGACAACAGCACTGGTGGCCATATTTGAGAGTTTCTAGCTTTGAGCCACTTCCAATTGCTCTCCATGCTTCATGTTTGTGGTTGATGATGTGATCTCTCAGCTTTCCACCCCTGCTGCTGTAGCTTCCCCACAATTACAAACACCTAGCTCTCCGGAGCCATGAGCCCAAATCAGTTCTTCCTTAAGTTGCCTTTGGTCATGGTATTTAGTAACAATAATCATAGAGTGACTAATACTTGTGTTAAACCAGACTTTAGTGTAGATATAGTATTCTCACGGTACAGGTAGTATTCACATCTCTTCAGAGACCAGAGAAGAGTACCAGATAAGAAATGCTTGATGAGGGCTGGAGAGATGGCTCAGTGGTTAAGAGTATGGGATGCTCTTCCAGAGGTCCTGAGTTCAATTCCCAGCAACCATGTGGTGGCCCACAACCATCTGTAATGGGATGCGATACACTCTTCTGGTGTGCACTCTTAGTAGATAGATAGATGGATGGATGGATAGATAGATAGATAGATAGATAGATAGATAGATAGATAGATAGAAAATGTAAAAACAAAAATGCTCGATGATTTTGGTAGAACTGGCCCTGCACTTAGTTCTGTAATGAGCTGACACATGGATTAACACTGAGTAATCTGAAGTATTGGAACCAAGATGTATGGGGTTTTGTTTGTTTGCTGTTTTTGTTTTGTTTTTTAGTTCCTTTTAGAGTTTTTCTAGTTTTGTTGTTGTCCTTTTGGTTAGTTGATTTTATTTATTTATTTATTTATTTATTTATTTATTTATTTAGACGCAGTCTTTCTGGGAAGCCCAGGCTGATCTGGAACTTGCTGAGCAGCCGAGGCGACCTCTGATCTACGATCCTCCCTCTTTGGCCTCCATCAGGCTGATATTACAGATGCACTAGCATGCCCGGGTGCTAAATTTTCTTTAAGTATCATAAGTAGCTTTTATTCTACTGTGTGTTTGGAATGATGATCGAATGAAGACTTTTGATAAGCAGCTTTGCAATTGTTCAGAAAAAAAAAAAAATCAGTGCAGCCCCATGCCGTGACAGCTTTCTGAGCTGTCTACTTCTAAGTTCTAACAGAGGCCTGCCAGCACTTGGTATAAACTGAGGTTTTGGTGGAAGAGCCAGAGGGACTAGAAAGGCACTTTAAAACAACTTAGGATACACTACTGACAAGGAGTCCCCCACAGTGAGGAGTAAGACCCTGAGCAAAGCACTAGGTTACAGGCAAGCATGACTCACAGGCAACACCTTCATAAAGGACCTGAATAGAGCCTGCAGTCTATAAAAGCTTCATGGAGGCTCCCTGGTTGCTTCCTGGCACTGGTGAGTGATAATGCTGGCCCTCAGCTGAAATCCTGCCCTGCTTGTCCCCAGAACTATTGAACTTTCCCCCTGCTAGAGTCCTTTTGATCTTGGACCATTCATCTCATCTTCAGTGCTGGGGAAATTAACACCATTTGACCTCCTTTTCTCTGGAATCTTTTGCATCTTAACACCAGCTGTTGGCTTTTGAAATTCAAAAGAAGTCGAGTGAGGAGTGAGTCTCTGACTTGGCTAGGACATTTTCCCCCCTGGAGGTTAGTTTTTGTCCAGCCAACAGCAGAGGGTGTGTAGAATTAGTGAGACCATCGCACACACCTAAGCCCAGCTAAAGTATCACTGTCGAGATAACCAGCTGGAAGAGTGTCACCCTTTTTTTTTTTTTTTTACGTTAGGTTGAAGAAGAACAATAAAAAGAAAAGTCTTCATGTTACCTAAGACCACATAGGCGGTCAAAATCAAGCTGGCCCCCGGGCCCTGTGGGAATTACAGGCAAAGAAGAAAAAAAAACAAAACAACAAAAACAGGGTAATGTGGTCACACTGTAGGCCACACAGGGGCTGCATGTGATAGAGCAAAAGGAAACTCCCTTAGAGATGGGCAGGGCTCAAGAGTTACTAGACAGTCACTGGCTTCCCCTTACAGACACCATGATCGCCTTTGGTGATAGTCCAAAGGCACATGTCATCTGGCATGCTGAGGTCAGACCTACAGCTATGAAAAGGGAGTTTCCCATTCAGATTACAAGGAAATATAGAACATGATAGGCATGGTAGAACTTGCCTGTAATTCCAGCATCCTGAGGCAGCAGAATCACCAAGAGTCTGAGGTCAGCCTGTGCTAGAGAGTGAGAAATTTTTTCTTGAGAGAGAGAAAGATAGAGAGGGAGAGA
>NW_021604684.1:4797975-4830060 GCF_004785775.1 Grammomys surdaster
GGAGAGAGGGAGAGAGGGAGAGAGGGAGAGAGGGAGAGAGGGAGAGAGGAAGAGAGAGAGGGAGAGAGAGAGAGAGAGAGAGAGAGAGAGAGAGAGAGAGAGAGAGAGAACAAGAACATGGGAGACAAATGAGATGGTTCATTGGGTAAAGAAACACACAAGCTAGACAATCCTGATTATTTGAGTTTTATCCCAAAACCCATGTAAAGGTGAAAGGAGAGAACCAACTTCACAAAGAGGTCCCCTGACACCCACACCGGTGCTGTAGCACGCATGCGCCCTCCCTCCATATCACCCACACCGGTGGTACGCATGTGCCCTACCTCCATCTCCCTGTCATCATAAGCACAACAATACATAAAATTAAATTTAAAAAAAAATATGGAAAGAAACAGAGCACATCATTAAACGAACATTAGCCAGTCCTAACTGTCCTGGATCCCTGTTTACAGAAGGTTGAACTAGACAAATGTCCACCTCAGGGATCTTTCGTTGGGTTGTTGCGTGATTTGGTGGTGTTGGGGATTGAACTTAAGGCCAGGTGCACGTAAGCATACAGCCTACCACTGGGCTCCACCCAGTAACCTCGGAGTGCAGTTAAAGTATTAAAATGATACCCAGTTATCAGTATTTAGGCAGAATCATTAGACAGGAGGCGTGGTCGAACTCGGTGAGGGGACTCAGTGGAATTTGGAATACTGTAGCTGCTAGAATTTGCACATAAACTAATAAAGTGTGAGACTCAGAGGAAAGTGGTATCAGACAGGCATGGTGGGCACACCTGTAATCTCAGCATCTAGGAGGCCATCTTGAGCTGTGCAGTGACATCCAGAAACCAAGGAGAGGAGGACATAAAAAGAGGAGAAAGGAAAGGAGAGGAAAGGGGATTAGGGGAGATCCGGGAAGGAGGTAGAGAGAGGAAGGAAGAAATAAAAAAGAAATCCCAGGACTTGAAAGGCAGGAACAGAAGAATGAGGAGTTCAAAACCATTCTCAGCCTCAGAGAGTTTGAGGCCAGCCTGGGCTACATGAGATTAGGGAGATAGAAAATAAGGTGAAAAGGGGGAGGAAGAAGAAGGAGAAGGAGGGAAAGAAGGAAGGAAGGAAAGAAGGGAGGGAAGGAGGAAAGAAAAAGGGTGTTGTGGATAGGGAGGGAAGGAGGAAAGAAAAAGGGTGTTGTGGATACCCCCAGAACATCTGAAGTTGGCCTGAGCCTTCTGAATTTAAACCAGTCTGTTCTCCTAAAATCCATGTTGAATGATGAGTAAAATTTCACTTGTACAGCAGCACATGGGACTTTTCAAGACGTGGTCTCTACTGTCTCTTCTATGTTAATAATAATCTTGGTTTTTTGTTTTTTGGTGTTTTGTTTTGTTTTGTTTTGTTTTGTTTTTCGAGACAGGGTTTCTCTGTATAGCCCTGGCTGTCCTGGAACTCACTCTGTAGACCAGGCTGGCCTCGAACTCAGAAATCCACCTGTCTCTGCCTCCCAAGTGCTGGGATTAAAGGCGTGTGCCACCACTGCCTGGCAATAATAATCTTGTTATTTCTGTTTCGTAGCTACAGATAAAATGGTATGCCAGGATTAATAAGCCTGCCAGGGTCACAGCACTCACCAGGGAGAGCTAGGTGCCTTGAACATTTCCCAGCTAATCTGGGGAGTGACTGAGGCTCTTGACCCCTAGATAACATCAGCCGTGTATTTCGGCTGTGTGTTCTCTATCAGGAGCAAAGCATCCTGCATGTCACTGGCCCTCATCAAATGGTCACCATCTGAAATCCTCACAGGAGATGTTTGTGCGTGTGAGAACACAGGCTTTAGAATTAACCCCATGTGTCCTGACCATTAGTCCTCTGACTTGGGGCACGCTTCCTGGCCTTCAATTTTGCTTAGTGTTAAAAAGAGAAAGGGTGCAGGATGGCTTAATGGTTTAGAACTTGTTGACATGTTCAAGAGACCAGAGCTCTGTCTTTAGCCTTACAAAAGGAGGGAAGGGGACCAACCGGGAAAGGGAGATAATCACATTTAGTCCTCAGAGTTATGAGAGAGATTCCATGAAATTACAATTACAAAGCACTTAATCCAGGAGCACCCAGTTCATCAAGTAACCAGGAAATGTAAACCTCAGGCAAGTCAGCCTACACTTGCTTCAGTTGCTACAGGTTAGAAGAGCCTGGAACTTAAAATAGAGCCCTTGAGGATGTCTCTCCTCAGAGAGACTGTTGAACTGCCGTGGTCCCCACCCTGCAGGCGGCTATGCTGGCAGAGAAGTGTGAGCTGAATCAGCACAGCTGCCCTCAGGGTAATTTTAAGTCCCCCGGGGCCATGCCCTTAACCATATACCCAACACACCCATATCTAGCTTTCCTGTCTGTAAAGAGATAAAAGCAAGCAAAGGCATCTGGCTTCTCAGCTGCATCTGTCTGTCTCCGCTGCATGCATCTGTCTTGTCTGCCATCCTGCCAGCGTTGGCTTGTGCATGTGTTAGTGCCAAAGAAACTCCTGACTTCTACCCAAGGCTGTACGCAGAGATGGACACAGAGGAGTCCAGTCTTCTTGTTATTCTGTGGGTAGTTAAGGAAAAATATTAACTGATTACTCAAATTCTATTTCTAAGTCTGATATATAAAGAAGCTAAAACATTTCTTTCAGCCTCTCCCCCCCCACACACACCTCACTAGATTCCCTTTATAGTCACACTTAAAAGTAGAAATTAGGGCTGGCCAGATGATTCAGTAGACAAAGCACTTGTTGTCAAGGATGCTGTCCTGAGCTCAATTTTTTGAACCTATGCGATAGAAAAAAACAAAGCAAAACAAAACAAAAAACAGAACTGTTTTCCTCTGAATGCTGTCCTCTGACCCCAATGCTTACATGGTACATGGGCATAAATGGCACACACACACACAAAACCAATGAATAAAGTATATGTAATACAAATATAAATAAATAAATAAATAAATAAATAAATAAGAATAAATAAATAATACTGAACATTACCAGAACAGCCTCTACCCTTCAAGGCAGTCATGAGCTAGCTCACTCTCCTGACTGACGGTACATGCACAACTCCAGTCTTACACTACTCAATGGCACCCTCTTTGCCTATGACACCAAGACACTCACCTGAGGGGCTTGCCCCTTTTTGCCTTTCCCTTAAAAGCCTCTGGAAGCTACCTAGTGTCTTCTTCTGTTGATGACTCTTCCTGTTAGTTCTTCAGGAGTCAGTCACCCAATCCAAGTGGGGTACAGATAGGGGATGTCTACCCAAAGCCTACAAGAAGGTCAATATATACCATATATACCTACTAGAAATTCCTAAATCATAACACTCATGGTGTACATGCATCAACCCCACTAGGACACTGGTGACTCCTTTGATGGATGTATCCTATTTGTCGTAAGGGCAGAGGGCATCAGGATCTGAACTTTAGCGGGGTGGGGGAGATGTAGGAATCCTTTGGTATTCGGGTTCCTAGCAGCCACAACACCATGATTTCTTGGAATACCACAACACCACAAAAATACCAAGGCTCCACATCAAGCCAGTAGAGGAAGAACCCCTAGGGTTGGATGGAGCACTTTAAGTTTGCTCATCTCAATGTGCAAGCAACATGTTGAAAACCCAGCGCGGGCTGGAGAGATGGCTCAATGGTTAGGAGCATTGACTCTTCCTCCAGAGGTCCTGAGTTCAGTTCCCAGCAACTGAATGGTGGCTCACAACCATCTGTAATGGGATCTGATGCCCTTTTCTAGTGTGTCTGAAGACGTTGACAGTCTTCAGTCATATACATAAGATAAATAAATCTTTAAAAAAAAAGAAAAGAAAACCCATTGCAATGACTCTTACCCATTATCGACGCACAGACTCCTTCTGCAATGCAAACGGAAACACCTCTGTGGCTAACAGCACTTGTTGCTCTTCACAAGGCCCGAGTTCATTCCCTGAACCTAGGCAGGCAGCTCACACTAGTCTATAACTCCAGGTCCAGGATGCCTACGGCCTTTGAGGGTATCTCCACTAATGTGCATGTGCCCACATTCAGACACACGCCTACACATAGTTAAAAAATAATAAAAAATTAGCTGAGCAGTGGTGACACATGCCTTTAATCCCAGCACTTGGGAGACACAGGAGGATCTCTGTGAGTTCATGGTTAGCCTGGTCTACAGAGTAAGTTCTAATACAGCCAAGGCTACACAAATAAACCCTGTCTTTAAAAAAATTGATTAATTAAAAATAAAAAAAAATAGGAACCCTTTCTGCAGGGAACTAATCTTATACATAATTTCAGGGAAAACCCAGGATTATTTTATCTACTCGGCCTTTTTTCTTCTCTTTTGCTTTCTTTCTCTGACATTTTTCATGCATTCCATCCAGGCTAGCCTTGAACTCCTTATATAATTCAAGCTGGCCTTGAACTCCTGATCTTTCTGCTTCCATCTTCCATGTGCTGGGATTACAAGCAAGTGTCACATCATCCAATGCTGTGGTGACTCCTCTCTTCAGTCAAATGACAAGCAAAGCTGGAAGCAGTTAGGGAGTCTCAGCCCAACTTTAACAGAGAGCATGAGGCAGCTAAAGCTTGGTCACCCTAGTTTACTTTCCATTGCTGTGATAAGCTCTATGACCAAAAGCAGCGTGGGAAGGAAAGGGTTAACTTAATCTTGCACATCCTTGTTATAGTTCATCATTAAGGGAAGGCAGAGCAAGAACCCAAAGCAGGAACTTGGAGGCAGGAACTTGGAAGCAGGAACTGAAGTAAGGCCCACACAGGAAAGCTGCTTGCTAGCTCGCTTTCAGAGCCTGCTCAGTTTGCTTTCTTACATATTTCAGGACGAGGATGGCACCACCCACAGTGGGCTGGGCCCAGGTCCTCCCATATCAATTATCAACCAAAAAAGTATACCCACAGACATGTACACAGGACAATCTGATAGAAGCAATTCCTTAATCAAGGCCCTTCTTCCCAGACGATTCTAGCTTCTGAAAGTTCACAAAAGACAAACAAACAAACAAAGCCAACCAGGACACTGCCCAATATTCTCTTTCCTTTCTTACTGGGAACACCAGACAGAAATACTTGTGTCTGACCAAAAATAACAAGAAAAGAAACGATTAACATTTACCTCACCAATGCATCTTTAAAGACATTTCTCAGATAAATCACCTACCTAATACTACTAAAATTCATAAGCCTGATGAAATTGCCTTAAGTGAGCTTGCTAATTACCCTAAACATGTGGTGGTGTTATGGTTTGTATATGTTCAGCCCAGGAAGTGGCACTACTAAAAGGAGTAGATTGTGTACTGTTGGAGTAGGTGTGGCCTTGTTGGAGTAGGTGTGTCACTCACTGTGAGTGTGGGCTTTAAGACCCTCATCCTAGCTGCCTGGAAGCCAACATTCTGCTAGCGGCCTTCAGATGAAGATGTAGAACTCTCAGCTCCTCCTGTACCATGCCTGCCTGGATGCTGCCATGTTCCTGCCTTGATGATAATGGACTGAACCTCTGAACCTGTAAGCCAGCCCCAATTAAATGTTGTCCTTAGAAGAATTGCCTTGGTCATGGTGTCTGTTCATAGCAGTAAAACTCTAACTAAGAAAGATGAGATTAATTATATCCCCCAAAAGATAAATCAAAATCCTAAATCCTAATACTTAAGAATGCGAGATTAATGGGAAATAGGTCTCTGCAGATATAAACAAGTTAACAGGAGGTCATTAGGATGGATTCTAAATCCATCATGAATGGTGCTCTTGTAAGAAACAGGTAGGAGGACCACTTGGAGACCAGATTCGCAGAAGAGTTGGCCATATGATGATGGAAAACAGACTGAAATGATATATTTGTGATCCAAGGACTATTAGGCATGACAACCAGACACCTGGAAGAGAGGCACAAGGAACCATTTCCCCCTACAGTCTTAGAAGGAGCATGGCCTCAGTGACACCTTGATCTGTGAGAGGACACATTCCTGTTGCTTTAAGCTGTTTGGTTTAAGGCACTTTATGTAGCTGTCTTAAGAAACGAGCACACCTTGCTAGGCTGTGTGGTGGTTCACATCTTTAACCCCAGCACTCAGGAGACACAGCCAGATGGATCTCTGTGAGTTCCAGGCCAGTTTTGCATTCAGACTAGCCAGGGATGCATATACTGGGACCCTGTATCAAACAACAACAAAACCCCACAATACCTCCTAATTGTTCCATAGGTCTAAGCAGCATCCTGGGTGTAGAAGCCATGGGACAAAGCTGGGCATCTCCGTTGTGCCAACCTGGGTTGGTGGAAAGGCTTCTTGATAGTTCTAATGTTGTCCCCAACTCTGCTTTTCTGGAAGACTCTACTTGAATAACTTTCTCCCCTGTCATTTTCACTAATGTCACTGCACTTCCTCTGGGTACTGTAACTGTGTCTTATGTCCCTGTGTTCAAATAGATTGTAACCTTTTTAGGAGCAGAAGAAGTGTCCATCTTGATCATGGCCCATGATTATCTCAGTGCCTAACTTGAAGAAAATCTTGAATGAAGACTTCTGTGCATTCATTAATGAATGAATGCATGCATGCATGAATGAATGGTTTCCAAGACATTTAGCACTTACCAGGATGAATTTTTCCTGCTACCTCTCCTCCTTTGACTTCGAGCATGACAGATACAATCTGGACCATTTCTGCTTGTTCTTCTCCATCTTTTCTGCAGCTATCCTTTTCCTGCCCTATATCCTCAAGCCCTATGCGGTTCTTTTTATTCTTTTTATTTTTTTATTTTTACTTTATTCTTTCTTCAACTCTTTAAGATGTGATTACCTATGATAGTACATGATTCTCTGTTGTGTGATAAAATTTTCCTGGGGAGACACATCACACACATCTATTCACTCAGATAAGGAACCCACCACCCACCAAAGTATAAATACTACCAAAGTCTAACTTGGTGAACCAATGAGTTTTGCTGGAGTTACTTATAGGAATATGGGTGAAGGGTTACTTACAGGAACAGAAATGACTCAAAGATAGCTGCATCACCAAACCCCACCCCAGGATAAAAGACAGCTCATAAATCTGGGAGGAGCACACTACATAGCCTGCAGGCAGCTCAACAGGTTGGAGAGTGCCCCTTTCAGGTGCCTCGAGTTAGCCTAAACTTCTTCCAGACACTTCAGCGCAGGTTTCTGCTTGTGTTCCTTGAGTCCTCTTTGGAGCTTTGCTTGTCTGACTTTTCGTTGAAACTCAGCTTCGTTTTATCTGAGAGGGACTCTTACCTTTCATTACTTCCTCTATAAGGAGGGGCCTAGTAAATCTGGTCAGTTTCAGGGATTTTCCTGAAGCTCTTTTGAGCTGTTAAATTTAAAGAGCTTAAGAAGTGTCCTTGCAAGATAGAATGTTTCAATCTCTAAAGAAACAGTTACATGGTATTTTCAAATTTGTGATTCAGTTTTCTCCTGTGCTTCAAAACTCTGTATTTGTGTTTTCTGGGAGGCTTTTCTCCCTGAGGGTTCATAGACAAAGTGAACAAAAGTCAACTACCTTGATTCTAGAAAGATGGCTTAGTGTTTAGGAACCCAACCTGCTCCTGTAGAGAACCCAAGTTTATCCCAGTACCCACATCAGACAGTTTAGAACTACCTCTAGGGGATCTGATGCCCTCTTCTGGCCTCTAAGGGCACCTGCACACACATGTGCACATATCCAGAGACAGATACATACATATACATTTTTTTTAAAAAACTCAATCATTTTACTTCCTCTTTACTATCTGTGGTAGTTTGAATGAGAATAGTCTCTAGAGACTAATGTATTTGAATGCTTAGTCTTCAGTCAGTAGAACTGTTTGGGAAGGACACTGAGATGTGACCTTGTTGAAAGAAGTGTGTCATTGTGAATTGGTTTCAGACTGTAAAATCCCATGCCATCTCCAATCTCTCTGTATGCCTTGTGCTTGTGGGATCAAGATGTAAGCTCTCAGCTACTGCTCTACACTTTGCTCTACACTTTGATTTAAAAAAAAAAAAGATTTATTTATTTTTATGTGAGTACACTGTTGCTGTCTTCAGATACACCAGAAGAGGGCATTAGATTCCATTACACATGGTTGTGAGCCACTGTGTGATTGCTGAGAATTGAACTTAGGACCTTTGGAAGAGCAGTAAGTGCTCTTAACCACTAAGCCATCTCTCCAGCCTTAACAAGAATATCTTAAAGGAGGACTTTTTTTCCCTTCATGATTTCACTGGATTCCAATCCATTGTAGCAGAAAATGACTTTATTAGTGACAACTGTTTATGTTGTGACAAATCAGAAAACAGAGAACAAGAAGTCAGGTATAATTTTCAAAAGCCATGCTGGGGAAGAGGAGACAGGTGGATTTCTGGAACTCCCTAGCCAGCCCACCTAGCCTAATTGATAAGCCCAGGATAGTGAGAGGCCTGTCCTGAAAAAAAAGTATGTGAACAGGAGCTAGAGAGATGGCTCAACTGTCACAAGTATTCGCTGCTCTTGGAGAAGACCTGAGTTCAGGTCCCAACACCTACATGATAATTAATGACTATTTGTAACTCTAGTTTCAAAGGATTCTGATATCCTCTTCTGACTTCTGTGGACACCAGAAATGCAATGGTATACATATATGCATGCAAGCAAAACACTTACATACATCAAAATAAAAATATACAAATCTTAAAACTAATAATAGGAGGAGACAGGAGAGTTGGCTTGGTGTTCAAGAGCACTTGCTGCTCTTGCAGAGGACCTGGATTTGGTTCCCAGAACCCACATGGGACCTCACAACCATTTATAACTCCAGGTGATCCAATACCATCTTCTGACTTCCATGGACACCATACATAGAGGTGGTGTTACACATACACACCTGCAGGCAAAACACTCATAAATATAAAATAAAATTTAAAAATCTAAAAATAATTTTGTCAGTATGCAACATTTTAGGAACAACATTCAAAGCACACACACACATACAGAGACAGACAGACAGACAGACAGACAGACAGACAGACAAAATTTGGTATGGGGCCTATATTAGAGTTTCTGTTGCTGTGATGAAACGTCATGACCAAAAAAAAAAAAAAAAAAATAGTGTTGGGAGGAAAGGGTTTATTCAGCTTACACTTCATTATTGTTCATCATCAAAGGAAGTCAGGACAGGAACTCAAGCAAAGTAGGAAGCTAGAGACAGGAGTTGATACAGAGACCATGGAAGGGTGCTGTTTACTGGCTTGCTCCTCATGGCTTGCTCAGCCTATTTTCTTACAGAGCCCAGGACTACTAGCCCAGGGATAGCACCACCCATAATGAAGTCCTCCACCTCCCACCCCATTAATTACTAATTAAAATGTCCTACATGTCTGCCTACAACTTCATCTTATGGAGCTGTTTCCTTAATTAAGATTCTCTCTGTGATGGTTTGGACGTGCTTGGCCCAGAGAATGGCACTATTAGGAGGTGTAGTAGCCTTGTTGGAGTAGGTGTGTCACTGTGGGTGTGGGCTTTAAGACCCTCATCCTAGCTGCCTGGAAGCCAACATTCTGCTAGCAGCCTTCAGATGAAGATCTAGAACTCTCAGTTTCTCCTGGACCATGCCTGCCTGGATGCTGCCATGTTCCTGCCTTGATGATAATGGGCTGAACCTCTGAACCTGTAAGCCAGCCCCAATTAAATGTTGTCCTTATAAGAGTTGCCTTGGTCATGGCGTCTGTTCACAGCAGTAAAACCCTAAGACATACTTCTCTCATATGACTTCAGCTGGTGTCAAGTTGACATAAAACTATTCGGCACGGATCTTAAAAGAATTTACTTATTTTTCATTCACATATTTATTCCTTCTTCTCTTTTCTTCCATCTTTCTTTATGGTGGTAAGTGTTGAACCCAGGGCCTACTGTCTTTCTGGTCAGCTCTCTGCAGCTGCCTGTTCACTCAGCTCTAAGATAAACTTCTCTTTCTGAGCTGAGCAATTGGCAACAATGTCTCAGAGAAAGTGGATTTTGGCACCAGGGGTCTCAAAGTTTAACAGAGGTTTGAACAGCAAAAGTAAGAATGTAAGAAAGCCAAAGCTAGTAGAAAAATGGTAAACAAATCCTAGAAAGAAGGAGAGAAAAACAGGGCTGGAGGGAGCACAAACTGGAAATCAGCTTTAAAAGGATAGGAGAGGATTTGGGATGTGGCTCCCTGGGAGAAAACTTGCCAAGATTACAAGGCTAGAAGTTGGATCCCCAGAACCCACGTTAAAAAAAAATTAAAAAATTAAAAAGACAACAAACAAGAAGAAACACGTGAGAGCTCTGTGCTTGGATAACATGGTAAAAAAGCAGAAACTGACATTTCAAGAACAAGGGCAAAGAGGAACTTGCTAGGGGAGAGCAGCACATGGAGATACACGCTAACCACTTAACATACATTTGAAGAAGCCGGTGCTCAGAGCAGAAACGAAAGGTTTGGGTGTTGCAATAAGACCAGTGGTGACCTTTTAAAGAACACCAACTGTAAAAGAACCACACTGATTAAAAATTACACCGTTTGAGGAAGTCAACCAAGAAAGTCTTTGGAGAAATGAACCCAATAAATAATTTGGCAGGCTGATTTGTTAAGATTTTGAGTCACTGATGATTTCAAGAGCAAAACAACTTAATCTGATAGTGAAGGCAAAGCATGTGTTTATTTGAAGTAAAAAACAATGGACCATGGACCATACCTAACTCATGTCTTGCTCCTGATAACCCACTTTCTTGGTTGGCAGCAGTGAGCTCTGGACCATCTCCAGCCCTTTCATCTGATCAAGCTCATCTGCCTAACATCTGTGAGGCAGGATGCTGTTTCCCTCATATTTTCACTCAGTAGGGACTTAATCAACCCAGGAACAACTGTGAGTACAAGAGGCTCTTGTAATCCTCTGAAATATTTGGAGGGTTAGTCTAGCCAACAGCCTAGTGTCTACAAAATCTTTCAGTCCCTTCTGAACCTTTGTAAAAGTGACACCTAATAACCATGATCTTTTTCTCACTCACAAATGACTTGATACTGGGGGCTGGGGGGAGAAGTGGACTGTAGTTTGTTTGGGTGGAGAGCTTTCCGAGGAAAGCTGCTGTAGGTAGGGCTGGGGTGTAGCTTAGTCAGTAGGGTGCTTCCCTACCGTGTGCCTGGCCCTCAGTGTGATCTCCAGCACTGGATGACTAGGGCATGGTGGCTCATGGCTGTAATTATAGGAGTCTAGAGGTCCAAAGAGGGGTTAGGAGTTCAAGACCAGCTTTATCTATACATGGAATCTGAGATACCATGGCCTATATGTGGCTTTGTCTCAAAAACAAATCCATAGATGTATATGGAATCACATTGGCACTATACAGGGGTAAAAACCAGTTTGCCTGGGACTGCCAATATTTTCAAATCATGAGATCTTCTGTTTCACCCCAGGACAGTCCCATGCAAGTCAGGATCAATTTTCTATATTCTTCAAAGATAAAGCTATTAAATGTTGCCATGAAGGAAAGGAGAGATAACTATTGCCTACGTGGTGAATATGTATTTATTTGTGTATATTTGTGTGTGTGTGTGTATACATATGACACATACAAGACAAAATTGTCCCAGTGATACATATCTATATATCTATATATATACACACACACATAGATATGTAGATACACATATATCTATGTGTGTGTATGTATAAGCACACATATTCTTTTTTAATTTTTTTGTAATGCTAGGTATTATATTAATAATTATCCATTGTTCTTCCCCTGGGCCATACCCCCAGCCCCTATAAATTTTTTTTTGTTGTTGTTGTTTGTTTGTTTGTTTGCTTGCTTACTTGCTTTTTTTTTTTTTAAACAGCCTCACTATGTAGCCCTGGTTGGCCTGGAACTCATTATGTAGACCAAGGTAGCTTTAAACTTTGCCCCTTTAATACTTTTTGGCCAGATTCTACTCTAACTGTAAGATCGTTTGTGCAGGAGGATGATAACAGCGTATTTTAAAACATGGATCTCTGCTCATTAGACTGGCTATCTGCTTCTATAAATAGTACGAATTGCAAGAATGTACACACATGGCTTTTTTACTGTTCCACTTCCTTGTGCGAGTTAATTTAAACCTTCTCATCGTGGCTGGGTACTTTCCAGGCCTCAGGGAAGGTCCCTGGTTCCCTGGCAGCTAAGAAATAAGTCAGCTGTGAAGAATTAGGCTGACTTCTGTTTGGTTTTTTTTTGTTGTTGTTGTTGTTGTTTTGTTTTGTTGTTTTGTTTAATGTATTTATTTTATGTCCACTATGGACATTATGTCTGTATGTATGTCTATGTAAGAGTGTCAGATCTTGGAGTTGCTGACAGTTGTAAACCACCGTGTGGGTGCTGGGATTTGAACCAGGGTCTTTTGGAATTGCAATTAACCACTGAGCCATCTCTCCAGTCTCTAGGCTGACCTCTTTATGTTCTATTATAAACTACATTCTAAGAGTTAAAATTTTAGCCTTGACTCACTAATGCTCTGAAACCTGCGGTTTTTCGTGTACTTCCAGTAAAACTCGGAAAAGGAATCAAAGGAGCCATTTTATCAGTCCAGTGCCCGGAACGACTTTGTCTTTAACATGGAGTCTTTTCTTCACAGGAAGGAGGTGCTTGTCTAATGAGCTGATATGTGTTCTGACGACAGAGCAGCTGGGAATCCCTTGCTAAAAAGTGAACTTCGTGAAATACGATTTCATAACACGGCCATCTGTGGCTCCCTGCGCCCCCGCCTCCCGGCCCTTGTCAAAGACGAATCATCGACAGGGCCGACTGCAGAGTGTAGACTATTGTTCACTTCAAAACATAAGGCTAGTGGTTTTTTCTCTTCCTTCCTAACTTCTGCCTGAGCCTTATGCTATGAGATCAACAGGGTAGAGAAGGCTCAAAGCCTACAAATTGCTGCTTTGACTTGTTTTCTTTTAATCCTTTTCTTTCCCACTACAAACAACTGCTTCAGGTCTGTCTCAGTGGGTAGCTGGGTAGCTGGTTGGCAGTATATCTTTCAGAAGGAATTCTAACCTCCTTTATCACCAAATCCCTCCCAGGGATGAAAGAGGACTTTACCCCAGGGGGCTGGCTCACTCTGGATTCTTGGAGTGGACTGAGACAATTTACTTAGGTCCCTTTTATTGCTGGAGAGTGGAAAGCCCCTGAGATGCAGGAATGTGAATGCTATATGCTTATCAGTATTTTTTTCACATATCAGCTAAATTTAATAATCAGCTCTCCACCCAGGAGTGTAAAACTCTATTGCATTTAGTGAGGCTCTGGGTGGAAAACAAAGCAGTCTGGCTGTGAGCCAGGGGCCTCTCTCCAGCCCCACAGAAGAAGACAGTTGTATCGAGGTGGCAAAGGAAGATAGCTTTGAAATCAGAGAGCTCCACGTTCAACACCTGCATCTTGACTTTGGGGGAAGCTGCTGTTTTTTTAAAGATTACTAGCCTTGCCTTCTAAGTTAGGAGTATTCTGTACAATAGCTGAAATAAAATTATTGGTTTTAGTACCTGATGCACCAGAGATGAACAGAAACTAGCATATATGTTGAGGAAGCTTTGTTCACCAGATGGATGAAAAGTGGACCACACCCCGTGGATACACATGACCCTGACTCCCCAAAGCTAAAACCAAAATCTGACCAGATCTGACATATGCCCTCCAAATGAACAAATTCTTGCTCTCAAGTCAGGGAAGAATCCTTAAGGGATCTTAAAACCAGGCATAGTGGTTCATACCCTAGTCCCAGTACTTGGGAGGTGGGCAGAAGACCTTGAGTCTGAGCCTAGCCTGAGCTACATAGTGAATTCCAGGCCAGCCTGTGCTGAAGAGTAAGATTGTGTCAAAAAAGGAATAATCCTCACTGGGAAGCTATCTTATCTAAATCTAGCCTTTCTCAGATCTGAACTAGAAAAGTCTGTCTCCAGTTTGCTTTTGTTGTCGTTTAATTCACCGTATTTGTTTTGTGAAACAAATGTTTTAAGGTTTTATCCCATGTATTCATTTACTCACTCACTTATTGGGGCAGGGGAATTAGGGGATGAGTCAGAGACAAACTGCAAGAGTCAGTTCTCTCTTCCCAACTTTCACGTTCCCAGGGATTCTGCTCAGGTAAACAGACTTAGCAGCAAGTGTCTTTATCCACTGCATCACCCAGCCACCCTCACTCAGGACCTGAGTCTTACCAGATACATGCAACAGTATTTGGGCATTTAAATATTGCGCCTGATACCTTTTATCTACAGGATGCAAACAAATGGCTCGCCATCACTAAAAGCTGACAAATGAAACCCGGGTGGCTCATCAAGAAGGAAACTGCCACTTCCCCTTCAGATCCAACACTGCTCCAGCACCCTCCTCCAAAGAGTATCCTTTTAGTGTAATCTTCTTAACAGGACAAGATCTTCCTCAGTTCTGCAGGGAAGCTCACGTCTAACCTCCATTTCAAATGGAAAACTAACTGACATTTTATTGACACGGACTCTAAGCTCCACACCATGTAGGTTATCCATTCGTGTGATTTTCATGGTAGATCAAAGTTGATACATTTATATCCTTTTATGAGAAAATATCGAACAGAAAGTACATGACAAAACAGTGGGCTGGTTCCAACCCAGAAGCAAGGACGACTGTGAGGCTGGGAATCCTGTGATTTTCAAAATAGCTGAAAGGTCTGGGCATGGTAGTAAGTACATGCCCATAGATAGGTTCTAGGTCACCCTGGACTGCGTAGCAAGAGGCCTGTATGAGAGAAAGAAAGAAAGGAAGAAAGGAAGAAAGGAAGAAAGGAAGAAAGGAAGAAAGAAAGAAAGAAAGAAAGAAAGAAAGGAAGAAAGGAAGGACAGGCAGAGAAATAAAGGAAGGAAGATAGGTCAGAGAGAGACAGAGAAAGAAAGGAAGGAAGAGAGAAGGAGAAGGAAAAAAGAGAGGAGAAGGAAGAGAGGAAGAGAATGGGGAAGAGAGGAGGGGAGGAGGTGGAGGAGATAATAATATGGACTGTGGACTCTTTAAGTGAAGTGAAGCATTTCTCTGCTTTTTTCGAACTTCACCTGGAACGTCAGGGTCCCAGAAATGCAGCAGCCACCAAAGCCAGTGGCTTCTTTAAGTTTATTGTCTCTCTCATAAACACACCCAAAAATAAGGAAATGTAGGCAAAGAGCGGTCGGTGAGAGTAAATGTGGATTCATCAAGTGAGAAAGTAAGAAAGAACTCAGACTGGGAAGAGCTCCAGGGAAGGGATGCTGACATCAACAAGCTGTCTGTCCTGCCCAGCAGGGTTTTACAGAGCTTGGGGGTTGGGGGATGATGTAATCTTTATCAGGATTGGTCATTTTTGAGCACATCATGAGCAGAGCCACTAAGGTGTCTCCTGCCCCATGGATTCCTCAGCCCAAAGACCTAGTTTACCCATCCTGGGGAGGAATCACATCTAGCTTATGATTCACCATCAGCCCTACCCATGCGGCCTAAGGAAAACTAACTCCTATATCAAAAAATGCCTGAATAGAAATAGGACATTGGAAATAAACAAAGCTCATAAACCCTGGAAGACAATATAAAAGCGTGACAAAAACTCAAAGGTATCTGTGTCACTGAAGGTACACCCCAGCATAGACAATGACTCATGACAACTGAAATCCTGGAGCTCTCTGCACTACTGCAGGCAGCTGGACAGGTCAGTGTCTTCTCTCTTCAGCAGTCCATAGGGACTTATATAATCTGGGTACTGGGGAAGAAGCTTGTGAATTTAGTTAATTCCGGGGACTTCCTAGAACTTATGAGTTGTTGATTTAAACTCCTTTGGAGCCTCTCATTAGAAGTTCCTGAGTCCCACTAGCTGTTCTTCCAGAGGACACAGGTTCAATTCCCAGGACCCACATGGCAGCTCACATCTGTCTGTAACTTCAGGTCCAGGGGATTCAACAGCTTCATACAGATATACATACAGGCAAAACACCAAAGCACATAAAGTAAAAATAAATAAACCAAAAAAAAAAAAAAAAAAAAAAGACTTCCTGAGTCCCAAGGAGGTTTCCTGCAGGAGAAGATTGCTACAGAACACTACAGCCAAAGACCTAGATGTACAAGCATGAACTCTTGTACTGAAGCAGGGGGATCAAGAATCCATAGTTAGAGTCTATCTCTAGTCTAAGAAAAAAGAACACTGACTGTCACAGTGTCATTTCACATGTGGTTGTTCTGTTCTGTCCAACTGTGCAATATGAACCCAAGACCAGGGTCCTGTGAAGTTTCTAGTTTCTAATGACAGAAAACTGAAAGAAACTGTGTTGGGAGGGGAACCCCAGCGTGCTGATTATAACATAGCAAGCATAGGAGTCCTCAATCCCGTCTGTAACTCTTATCAGCCCTCCTACTTCTCTGGTCTTTTGAAAAACAACGTATTTGGAGACAGACATAAAGGGAAAAAAAAAGTCGTGGGCGAGTGTGACCGTCTCGCCCTGTCGAATCAATTTCTCTAAATCCTTAAAGGAGCACCTGCTTTGTGCTGACAAAGGTTTTGTTCTTTAACTGTGACCTATTACTTGATAAGGCTCGTGATTACACAGCAGGGTGTGTCCTGTCAGGTGACCCTGTCTATTTTCAGCAGCATATGAGTAGTTCTGCCTGTGCTGTGAAGCCAGCACGCATGGAGATTCTCGTTTTCAGGAAAATGATTACAAAGCCAAGCAGTTTAGATTTAGAGCTAATGTTTTCCTTTCCTGTTTTTTTTGGGGGGAGAGCGAGGGGTGAGACAGAGATGAGCGTGAGGCTTGCTGGGTAACCCACCTCTTCTACTCCTGACCCTCCTGCCGATACCTCTCAGGAATTGGGGTGACAAGTATGCACCACCAATCTTAGTCTTTGTGGTTCTGAGGACAGAACCCAGGGCTTTGTGTTTGCTAGACAAACCCTCTACCAAACGGGCCTGCAGGGGGACCAAAGTTTCTAAACACGGAGTAAGAGTTCAGTAACGGAGGTCTTTCTTTCGAAATGCTATTATCTCGCTTCTCTTCACAAGCTGTTCCTTTCAGTGCTGTGGGAAAGGAGCGCAGCAGGGGCTCTTTTGACCACGCCCATGCAGGAATCCCGCTTCCGATCCCTTTCCTTTGCCACCACATCTTTCCTATCAGACCACAAGAACCTGACGTTGCTGCTGAGACCCCTTACTTTCACAGTAACTCCCGACTCAGCTAGGCTGCCTTCCCACGGGCACGATACTCCGTGTTTCTGTCTTGAAAGTCCAGGGGCCGAGCACCGTGTTCTCGGCATCAGCACCGCCTGTTCTACTGTCTTGACTTCCTTGTGGGTTTGTTGGTTTTTGTAGGGGATATTTCTGAGAGGGTGCGGCCTCCAACTGAAGGGTCTCCTCCCTCTGCCACCTTACAGCAGGAACGGGAGATGTGGGTTACCACTCCCAGCTTAATTACAAGTGTGCTTTAAGATATCAAGCTATCTTCCGATGAGTGCTCCTTTGACAAAGATTTGAAAAGCTTGATGAGATATTTTTTTTCACCATTTATGTTGCTCCTGTGCGAGCACAGGCGAGGGGCTGTGTTTGTTGCAAGAGTCTCAAACTCAGCTGGGTGGTGGTGGTCCATACCTTTAATTTCAGGAGGCAGATCTCTATGAATTTGAGGCCAGCTTGATCTGCAGATTAAGTTCCAGGACAGCCAAAGCTACAGACTCAAACCCATATCACAACAAACTAAGATATTCATATGAAAAACAGTTTATCCAATGATATAGATAGGAGATAGATAATAAACTGTAGGTGAATCGATATCAGATAGGACAGATGAACAAGAGGTGGATAGATAACTAAAAAGAGGTTTTCAAATATACAGAGCTGTAGCTTTTTAAATACGAATACAACCCGCTTGGTGGTACTTATCTGTGATCCCAGCATCTGAGAGATGGAGTCAGGAGAATCTCAAGAACAAGACCAGCTTTGGCTATATATGTAACAAGTTTGGAGACCAATTTGGGCTACAGAATACTCTATCTCAAGCAAACAAAAAATGTCAAATAGGACAGGGCACAGTGAAGCTGGACATGTTGGCACATGCCTTTAATCTTTGCACCAAGGCAAGGCAAGAAGCAGAGACAGACATCTCTGAGTTCAAGGCCAGTCTGGACTACAGAGTTCCAGGACAGCCAGGGCTACACAGAGAAACTGTCTCAAAAAGCAAAACAACAACAAGAAAAACAAGCAAAACAAAAAACCAAAAAACAAACAAACAAATAACCAAACAAAACAAACAAACAAACAAAAACAGGGAGGGCATGGTGACCCAAACATGTAATCCCAGCACTCTGGAAGCAAGATCAGTCACTGCAAGTTGGAGACCAGCCTTGTCTAAGCAGTGAGTTCAACAACAGCTAGTGTTACACAGTGAGGTCTTGTCTCAAAACAGCAAAAAAACAGAAAAGCAGTGAGACCACTCACCAGGCTGCCAAGCCTGAGACCCACCGAGAACAACTCAAGGGTCCACATGCTGGAAGGAGAGCAGCACTTCCGCAAGCTGTCCTCTGACTGCGACAGACATGCCAGGCCATGTGCAACCCTTGCGTACACACATAAATATATGTATATATGTATATTTTATATATCTATATATCTATATCTATATCTATATATAGATATAGATATATAGATATATAGATATATATAATAGGAAGTTAAACAACAGACGTGAACACAGTTAACAATGTTCTTTTTGTTTCATCCGACAGATACAACCATGTAGACACCTTAAGACCTTTTATTCTTTCATGGACAGGGTCTTATCTGCATGGTCTAGGCTGGCCTTAACCTTGACATTGAAAGGACTGGAGTTTGCACAGGACACACCAAGACCAAGTTCTTAGCACAAAGATTTATTTGCCCCAGAGGGACAAAGGACAGAGAATAGAGACAAATATAGGAGACAGAGGCTGAGAGACAGAAGCAAACGAACAAAGAGGGAAGCGGGGATATTTATCCAGGAGTTGGTCTGGAAAGAGGGGAGACAGATGTGATTCGTAGGCAAATGGCAGTTTATAAATGGTAAGGGGGGACCTCATGTTAGGATGAGTTGGTTCATTTTGATTGACCATGTTAATTAGGACAGCTCCAAGGGGGCTTTTGATTGCTAGACTTCCATACTTTGATAGCTAGACCTTGGTGATCAGTCTTAGAAATGAGCCTGGCATAAGAAAGTGTCCAAATAAGGAAAACGAGCTTGGTGGCTAGCTTTAGGCATGTAATGTATGATTTACAAGACAGAGGGTTGGGGGGGGCAAGACTTGCCAGCACCATGTTTGCCGTGCTCGGGCGTGCTAGAGCTCTTCAGACATACCTTAGCTTCCTAGATGCTATATCATAATAGCCATGAGCCACCAAATCTGGCTCTTTGGGAATGTTTTAAGCATTAGCATGTAGATCTCAAAGGGAGCTGTCTCAAAGGGCATATGTCCTGTTTTTGCAATCCCAACACTGAGAAAGCTGAGGCAAGAAGATCTGGAGTTCAAGTCAAATCTGGCAACGCAGTAAGACCATCTCAAAACAATCAAAGAAAAAACGAGAGAGATGCCGGCTTCGTGGGAGAGTGCTTGCCACACAGGCTTGAGGACTTGAGTGGGGAAGCCAGCACCTAGGTAAAAAGCCCAAATGAGGAAAGCAAATAAGAGGGTAGCTAGGATTCACTGGCTCCAGGCTCAGTGAGAGACCGGGTCCTAAATGGAAAAGACAGGGTGAGACCTCCTTTGGCCTACACACACACACACACACACACACACACACACACACATACACACACATACACACATACATACACACACATACATACATACACACATACATACACATTTATACATGGCAAGTTTGTGAACTCGAGTCAAAGTCTTGTCCGGTTCCTTTTAACAAACATTCTAGCCCTAAGAGCTTTGAAGTTTGGAGCTTCTCCTGCAGTGTCCTGCACACTAACCGCTATGGGGGAGCCCCTCCAGCAAAGCAATCCCAATCTTCAGGGGACTGCTGCCTCCGTGCATCTCCCTCCTCTCCCCCAGCAGCTCTTCATCCCTTGATTCCATTTAAAGAAGGCTCTCTCCCCTCTTTGAGGGTAGAGTTGGAGTGAAGATAAGGCTTCTAGTATGAGAGTCTGTTTCCTAGTTCTCACATTCAAAGAGGAAGGCCACTGGGGTTATGCCCACTTCTGCACATGACTGGTTTAGGATGAAGCAATCCATGCAGGGCGAGCATTGGAAGCAGAGGGAGAAGCATGAGGTCAGCACAACCGGAACCACACAGTAGCTCAGCTATGTGGGAAGGCGAAGGGCAGGGAAGAGCGCGGGCAACACTTCTTAGGCCATTACACTTGGAAATCTTGATATCACTTGGAAGGCTTTATTCTTATTACTTTTGTTGTTTGTTTGTTTTTAGAGGCAGGATCTCTCTATGTAGCCCTTGAACTCTCTTCGTAGATCAGACTAGCCTGGAACTCAAGAGATTAGCCTGCCTGCCTCTGCCTGACCAGTGCTGAGATCGAAGGTTTTGTTCCCTGTTCTCAAAAGAGAAACATAAACACCACACTAGCCACAAACCCTTTATCTACTATGGTGTTCCTCCTGCAAGCTATGCTAAGGCAGTGGAGGCACAAAGCTAGCAGAGTAACCAGACAATAATTGATTTTCTTAGGGACCACTCCACAAGATGGAATCCATATCTGACACTCCTTGGGTGGCTCAGAACCTGAGATTAGAAAGCACAGGGATCTAGGGTAGAAGCAAACAGCAGTGATTATGTGTGTGTGTGTATTGTGTGTATGAGTATGTATACAAAATATATCTATTTAGAAATATAGATAAAATGACTCCTAATGATATTCTGCTACACTCATAGACGGATACCCTGCTCAGCCATCATCAGAGAAGCTTCCTCCTGCAGCAAATAGGAATAAATATTTATTTATTTATTTATTGTGGAGATCCACAGCCAGACACTATACAGAGTGAGAGGCTTTGGAACACTCAGCCCTAAAGAGATGTTTCCATTAAATCCCTCCCCTCGGAGTCAGGGAAACACCCCCACCCACCCGCCAGAAGAGACAGAAAGATTGTAAAAGCCAAGGGGGTGGAGGACACCAAGAAAACAAGGCCCTTTAAAGCTCATATAAACCCAGGGACTGAAGTGGCATGCACAGAGTCTGCACCAGATCCTCTGCACATACACACATAAACTGGCTTCCAGGTTAGTGTTTTTATGGGACTCTTGGGTATGCAAACAAGTGGGTCTCTGAGTCATGTGCCTTCTCTTGGCATCTTAAGCCTAGCCACTAGGGTAAGGTTAACAACTGGACTGTCACATATAGCTGCTGGGAGAGGGAACTAAGCACTCCAGAACAGGATTCATGTTCAACATATAATTGGACTCCACAGTCTGTGTGTGCTTTTATTTGATTACAAATTGATGTTAATTTTTCTTTTTGGGTGTGGTTTTGTATTGTTTTTTGAGAAAGAACTTAAGGTAGGGTGGTGTCAATGGGGAGAGGCTCTAGAGGGACTTGAGGGAGGAAAATATTATCAAAATATTTGAATTAGAAAAGTTTTCAATGACGAAAAATGTAATAAAATCAAATTTTAAAATAAAACATATATGTTTGACTTTAAGGGGGTGGGGGAAGGTATGTGCCACCACACTTAGCTTTCAGAGTGTTCTAGTGAGATGAGGAGCTCTCAAGACCTAGGCCTGGGAAGATGGCTCAGTCGGCAAACTGTACACTTTGCAAATATGAAGACTGAAGTTCAGATCCTTTGCACCCATGTAAAAGCTGAGCACAGCAGCATGACTCTGTAATCCAGTGCTTGAAGTGGGTACCTGAGGCCCCTTAGCCAGCTAGTTAAAAGTTCACTGAGATTCTGTTTCAGTGGGTAAAAGTGCTAGCCACATACACCTCAGTGGAAGGAGTACCATCTCCTGAAAGCTGTCCTCTGTGGACCAACAATATGGCTCAGCAGATAACAGCATCTGCAGCTAAGACACTGAGTTCCATCCCTGGGATCCACAGAGTGGAGACAGAGGACATTTCTACATACTGTTTGCCCTCTGACCTCCACACATGAAGGATCACACACATACAAATAAGTAGATGCATGTTTTTAAAAGTTGCATTCTGGCTTCTGCACAAACACCATTGCATGAGAATACTCACACACATAAAATAATGTCTTTTAAAATGTGAAGAGTAGCTATTGACTGACAGACACCTTCCCAAGCACACACACACATGCATTCAAACACATGCACACATACACCACACTGGATGTCTGCTGATATGAGTGTGTGTTAAAATAGATCAATAAACTTCCTAATTTACATAAAACACACAGGAAGACAGGTGGCATTTTTCAATAGCTGCTTCAGAATCAACCTTTATTTAATAGTTGAGGCTACAGTATCAGTCTTCAGAAGCATATATATAAATACAGTCACAGACCATAAATACCCATTGGGCAAGATGTCTACCTTCAGGGAAAAACAAACAAACAAACAAAAAACTTCAAAGTAAACAACCTTAATGCTGAGGCCCACTAACTACTGAGGTAACTTCATCCAAAGTGACTAGCCACATGACACCCTTCCCATGGACTCGAGACCCTTGTCTCCAAACAAAAATGAAAAGGATACACATGCTGAAAGCAAACAAAATATTTAAATTATAAATAGGTAAAATAAATATTATTCCTGTAAAACTCAATCGTGAGATTCTTTCTTTCTTTCTTTCTTTCTTTCTTTCTTTTTTTTTTTTTTTGGACAGTTTTTTAGTTTTAGTCAGCTGACAAATTAAACGTGTTTATGGGCTTAGTTTCAACACATGGCTACCCCGGGGAAAGATCACACAATTATCAGTACGTCCCATCACTTCTGGTAGGCATCAGGCCCTTGTGATCAGAACAGGCAACATCCATTCAGTTGTTGTCAATTATACATCAACTGTAGTCGCCTCAACGTGTAAAAGAACAGAACTCACTTCCAGTCTTCACCCTAAAACTGACTGGCCCTTTTCTCATCTCCTCCCCCTCCCCCTCATGTTATTCCTATTAGTTCACTTTGACTTCTGTCAAAATATAAATGACAAGAGAGGCACCTGGGATATGTAACATCTATGTTTCGACAAATACCATTTCCTGCCTTTTACGGCTCAATTCTGTTTCTGTTCCCACTTTTAAAATCCTTTCATTCCTTGATTGGTTGTTTCCATGTCTTGGCAGATACAGATTAAAAAAAAATACAGAAGTACAGACGTCCCTTCAGCAGACAGATCAACACTTTTTCATACTTTCTCAGTAGTGGGACAGCTGAGTTTTAAGGTGGTTCATTTCTTAGCTATTAAAGGAGTCTAAAGGCTGTTTTTACAAAATAACGGTCCTACCTTACAGTACTAACAAAAATATACAAAAAGTCCTTACTCTGCTTGTTAGCTTTCAATTCCAGTAACAGGCAAACCGAGAGAGTATAAGATCATTTCCTGATGATTTTCATTGACATGTCTCTGATCATGTATCTGCTGATCACCTGCCTTTTGGGAACGTCTACTCAAGTCTCTTGCCTCTGTTAACCAGAACCGATTTGCTATTGGGCAGTCTGAGTTTCACATTTATAGATCAAATTAAAAATGAAACTCTCAACCTAGTGATGCTGTCACTTGCCTTTAATCCCAGCACCTGGGAGGCAAAGGCAGGTGGAGTTCAAGGCCAGCCTGGTCTACAGAGGGAGTTCCAGGATAACCAGGGCTACACAGAGGAAAGAAACCTTGTCTCCAAAAACAAAAAACAAGAGAGAAGGGGGTGGGGGTGGAGGGACTCTAAAAAATACCTATGACAGGTTACAAAATTTTAGAAACTTCTCATGAATCTTTTACTAAGTTTTAATTATGTCAACTTTTAAAAGTTTGTTTTTAAACTTTTCTCCGGTTATATAAAATCCAAACTCTTTTTATCACATACTATTCAATCTGCAAGAGTTTGACTGGCACCTACTGACCTTGTTATACTTCTAATTTCCCCCCAGTTACTTTGTAGTCTCCCCGTACTCTCAGATTAATGGTTACAGTAACACACTTAAAAGTCATCTAAACAAACACAATACAGTTAAGCTTGTAGTGACCTATGAAATAAATTTTCACTAGAACATTCAGTGTTATCAAAAATGAAATGCTTCCCCTTAGAAGATCATGAGGATGGAACTAAATAGTACATTGACTGGAGTTGTCAAAAAGCAGTCCTGAATGACTGTCCCCATACAATGTAACCACTCACCATGCCCCCTCTTCTATTACTCTTGACAACAACCTTTGGCAAAAACACCAGAACAACTCTAAAAAGACAGATTACTAGTTACTTCCCGAGCTCCATGACTCCTTTAGTCTTGTTTTTAAAATAAAAATAAAAATAAGCACGGTTTCACGTTATCACATCTCAAAGAACGATCTCTGAAAACTTTCCCAAAGAAACTCATTTCCATCTCCATCATCCCTGCTCAGAGAACCAAAAGCAAGTGAGTGTTTCCCACATCACATCACAGTCCATCCAATACCAGGCATTTGCATCAGCAGGGGAACTTCCTTCTTAGGAGGTCCCTTCTCTCAAAAGCTTTCGAAGAACTCAGGTTATTAAATTGAAGAGCTTGGAAATAAAATTCAGAAGTTTCTGTCGTAAATTCACTTTGTCTCCAATTCTCCGGAGTTGAGCACACTCGTCCTTCAGGTCTGAAAAAAGAGTCAGACATAAACATTAAGTTGGACAACTGTAAGTTCCAACTTTAGACCAGTAAGAGTTAACACACAACCCGAGTGAAAGAAAGGCCCTTCTCAGACACTTCTGCGACTTTGGTGCACCTGACTTTCCCAACAAGGCAATACAAACACACATGGGTCAGGTAAGGGTATAGGCATTTGCCTTGTCTTTTTCAAAAGCACCCTGAATGAGGTCAGTTCTCTTCCAAGTATAGAAATTACATGTATTAAAAATTTACCAGCTGTGCCATTAGTCAGCCCTTAGCCGTCTCCCATGATGTCATCCCTTTCTCTTTTATGGTTGGGTAGGGAACAAAAGTCAAATTCCAATCTTTTTGTGATATTTTCAAGTAGACTTGATCTTCTAATGATCTCCTAGCTCTATGCCTCCTTCACAGCAGGTAAATAAACATTATCTTTAGAAACTCTTTCTTTCCCCATAACAATCATAGGATCGCATTGAAAAGTCGGAGTTATACTTTTAAACAAACTCATTTTGTTGATTTGAAGTAAAGTCTCCTGGCTTAGCAAACAAGCCTGCAGTGTAGCTGACACCCCTGAACTCCTTAATCCTGCCTCTGCTTCCCAGTGCTGTGTGCACGGGACTACAGCCTGGCTTTCTAAAATAATTTTCAAATTTACATTTTGAGGTAGGCCAGTCTATTTCTACAAGCCCGTTCTGTATCAATCCATTGTCCTTTACAGAGAAGAGTAAAGAAGAAAGTTTGATTTGCATATTGGTAATTATTCCCATATTTTCTTTGAACTGAAGTAATTCGCTGGATGTTGTGAAGAAAAATAATATGTGCATGCCTTTGATCCCAGCACTTGGGAGGCAGAGGCAGGGAGGTCTCTGAGTTCAAAGCCTGCCTACAGAACTAGTTCCAGGACATTAAAACACTCTGTCTGGGAAAGCAAAATAATGAAGATGACGGCTGAAGATATGAGTAGTTGACAATGTTTGCCAAAAGGCATCTGGTGGCACATAAACTGTAATCCCAGAGGTAGAGCCAGAAACTCAAGGTCATCTTCAACTACATAAACAGGTTCAAAGACAGTTTGTGCTTAATGAGAACCTGTCCCTCCCCCGCCCCCACCCCAAAAATTCCTCTCCCCCGAAATAAAACAAACACTACAGAAGTGATAAGTAAAACTCCTAGACATCCCAAAAGGTAGGCAGGATTTCTCCCATTCAAGCAAGCACCAGAGAGAGCTGACCTGGGGCCAATTAAGCCGCGGACCCACTAGCTCTGTAACATTTTCTCAGCACGCCAGACTAGGCTAGGACAAAAAAGGCTGCTGCGAACGTCTGATAACAGCAATTCTGACCTACAGATGCCCAACTCCTAAAGCAGCTGGCTGCAGATCTTTGATGAGGTTCACAAAAAAGTGCAGGATGGAAAAAAAGAACTTCTCACCAGTTAGACCGGATCCCTTCAGCGGGACAGTTAAAATGCTAACTAAGGAGGAAGGCGTCCTGGGTTCCAGAATTCAGGCACCCCAACGGGGTGTCCTTAAACGGCCCAGAGTAGAAAAACTGCTTGTTATTAATCCTGGGGGTGGGGCATTCTCAGTGACAAGCCCTCTGAGCTGAGAGCTCCTAGAGGCGATGCCCAGCGCCTCGGACAGCACCCCCCTGGCTGCCAGGGATTCTCTAGGGTAGCTGCCAGCCCCCACCCCCACCACTGTGGAAATGGGCAATCTGCAGAGAAAAGAAGCCTGGCTAACATGCAAGCTGCTGCTTCGAGAACTTTCTTACAGTGTTCCTCAGGCACGCGCCAGGCGGGCATGAGCTCCAACGGACTAAGCCGGCCTCCTCCGCAGCCCTGCAGCGCCCGGACCCTTACCTGCTGACACCCGGGTTGGGCTTGGGCTCCTCATTGTGCTCTTTCGCGACTTCTTGCCAGGCATCTGCGCCAGAACCGCAGTTATGTCCCGTGCACTCCACATGCAATACACGTTGTCTCCAATCTTCCTGAGTTGAGCTGCAAGCTCAGGCACTTGCTCTAAAAAAGAAACACCTGGAAATTAACATTGAAAGCAATCCTACCGGTGACTCACAAATTAGCACATCCTAGGATGCTACTTGGGTGCACCCACACACCACACTTGGTGGCTCAATAAAAGTTACGAATAGAGACAAATCACTTTAACCAACCCAGTGAGGTCTCCCTTTTATCACTCAAGACTGACCAAGGAACAGAAGTCAATTTCTAAAACCCTGTCGTTTAAAAGTAGATCTGCTTTTCCAATGGCAATTGGAGGGTGTGATTGGGCTTGGGCTCCTCATTGTGCTCTTTCGCTACTTCTTGCCAGGGATCTGCGCCCTGCTATGCCCACCTTTAAAAACTTGTTATTTTCTCATTAAAAAAAAAACTCATAAAATTTACTATAATAGTCCACAGCCTACTCTGTACAAATTCATCACATCTACAGAAAAGCAGAAAAGTTAAATTCATGTCTTGCTTTCTAGAAATTAGACATTCTAATAGCTGGAATGAACTAAATATTAAGAAACACTGTCACAAGTAAAATTAACATGCAATCTTCTATTTTTTAAAAATATTTCAAGGGCCAATTTTGATTGTTCTGGTACCCCTCAAGACTATGGACCAAAAAGTATGAATACAAATTTAAAAGCTTGTCTCTTTTGTAACCAAGAAAGATACTGGCTGATTAGACTCCCAGAGAACTTGAACTTTAAGTACATAGCAAAACTAGCTCTTAAACCTATTTTTGGATAAATTTCTGTATTGGCTGAAGTGAAATCAGAGGCCCTAAGAGATTCCATAATGCATCATGTTTTAATGACTTCCAGGGTCAAATATTTCCAGAAATATTCACAAAACATTCTTTAAGGTGCAACATATTAAAGGTAGAACACAAATTGAGGAATCCTGATTTCTACGAGCAATTAGTATTGTCTCAAAAGGGAGAGGCAAAAAGCAGCTCAAAGATTCCAGGGCCACGGACATTCCGGACAATTGCTCTACCCTTGCGCTCCAACTAAGTCCTACTACCTTGATTTGGGAGGAAGAACGGATTTTTTTTTTTTTTTTTTTTTTAGCCGATCTCACTATGTAACAGAGATCTACCTTAAACTATACAGTCCGGGCTAATTCTCCTGCCTCAACGTCCTGAGCGCTAGAGTTAGGGACAGGTACGCCGGCAACGTATTTTTATTGGAACTACACATTCACTACTTGACCTCGAGACACTCTGCTGCTCTTTAAATCTGTCTAAACAATGCCATGCTCATGTTGGACCTTAAAGAAACATGGTCTGAACGCTTAGACAGCACCACTCTCATACTGGCAATGGACCGCTTCGGCATTGCCCCCTGGCCTTATAAAACAATAACTGAGTATGCTGCACAAAGTTATTTCCGGACAAGAGTCTTGCAATTCCTTAGCAGGTGCCTGCCACCTTTGATCTTTTTTTTTTTATATAAAAAACGGAGGTGGGAGGCGACCCTCAATAGTTACAGAAAGTTGCATGTAAGCGATTGTATTAGAGTTGGTGGGTCAAAGACTCCAGGACCAAATTCTATTCTCCTGGATCTCCCTTCTGATCCGGACAGTTAAAAACTTCTCAACACCAGAGACTCAGTCCCACGCATCCATGGGTTCTGGGCGTGAGCGCTGGGAGAGTTCGAAGTTTGAAGACTACTTTTCTAAGTGTTGGAGGTGGAGTGGGGATCGAGATGAAGGGGGCTCTCAAAAATGGTCTGGCGAGGAAGAGGGCCTGTCAGGGGAGCGCTAGGCCAGGAGGCCTCTCCCACCCCTACCTACCGCTAAAACCATCTTCCAGGCCATCGCCTGCACGTGTATTTTTCTCTCCTCCTGGTCCATGATAGAGCAAGCAGAGACCCACGAAACAGACGGGAATTCTGGCCTAAAATGCACCTGCATCCCAATGACGCGCTGGGCTGGACTCTCCCTGAGGCCCGCAGTCACGGTAGAAGACCCTAAAGAACTTTCTAGATCAGTCGTAGGCACGAGCCGGAGAGCCGATTTGGACCGAACATGCAGGCGCGTACATTCTAGCCCGAGCCCCAAGGGCTGAACCGTCCCCAGTATGACCTCAACCCCATCCTGCCTGGGTGTCCGCGGGCCGAACTGCTAAGTACCTGCCCGCGTTGAGTTCACTGGCGCGTTCCGACGCGCCTCTCTCCCGGGCATCTCAGAAACGCCGGGGCGATCTCCGCTGCGCACCGGGGACTGAGATCCCCAATCTGGACTCTGGGGCTCCCCCAGGACTTGGGCTGTGAGGGATGGACCGCGGGTGCCGCGAGCCAGACGCACCAAGCTTCAGCAGGCAGCACCAGCGCTGGAATCCTCTCAGTCCGGGAGCCCCAAGCCGGCTCTCGCGTTTTATGGGGACTTCTCCAGTGACGTAATGTGACGACACCCCCCGTGTCCCCGCCCCTTCGAGCGGCGGCGGCGCGGGAACCGAGCGAAGTGGAGCAAGTCTCGAGACGTCCCCGAGCGCAACTTGCCGGGGCAAGCCGCAGATCGCCGCGGTGCCGACCTACGGCGGAGGGCGCAAGGAGGACGAGTCCTGCTCAACCCCCAAATTGCTTTCTTAAAAAACGAAGGTGGGAGGGAATCATCAACTCTTGAGAGGTCGTGTCCATCGCTGGGGCAGTGGCGACGGTCACGAGTTGCTAAGAAAATCTTACTGGGAAGAAAGTTGGGGGTGGGGTGGGGTGGGGCCAGGCGCCTCGACTTTATTATTCTTCGCCCATTAGGGACGAATGTAAACAACCCCAGAAAGGAATGGGGGAAGGGAAAACTTTTCGAATTCTAAAGTGTGGTTCCTTCCAAGGAAGTGAAAAGAGTGGTAGACATCACCTGAGAAGAGTCCCAAGTTCGAGTACAAAATTAAACTTTGAAAAAGTTGCGTAATGCGTAATGACTGCGATTTGTTAAGATAAAGGAGGAGATGATGTCTGCCCTAGGCAGGAGCGTTCGGGTGTGGCTCCTGGCTTCAGGGAGGGACTGGGATTGTTTAAAAAAAAAAAAAAACTGCGCACATTTCCTCTAGATGTGTTGATACAGCCCAAAGAAGGGACCACCTTCATCTACGAAGTGTCCGGATCCTTTGTGGAGGGAGGAAGATGAGATCTTTGGGAAAGGGAACTTCCTTGAATATTGTCTGGTGCTTGAATAATTCTAGATAACAGATTTAGAGGCCTTCATGATAGACTTGAGATTGCAATTTGTATTCCTGTCCTCAATCTTGCACTGGGAAGTTTGCTCACTTTTCAGATGCAATAGTAATTTGATAGTGATTAAATTGCCCAAATTCACCTAGGCAAACAGCAACACCCCTCTGAAGTGAACCCAGGCAGCCCCACTGGGAGCAAGGGCAGGAACTCACTGGTCTCAAACAACAACAAAAAGGTGTTGCTTTATTTTGCATTTTATATTGCTCTGTATGATGCAGACCCTCCAAGTTCAGTACCGGCAGCTGCATAGAATTCCGAGAAGTGTTCGAGTTGTTCACACTAGTTTAAGCCCGGATTGTTGGGGTCTCTTGGAAAATGAGTTCCAGCAACTTAGACTTCATTTTCCAAAATAGCCACGTAGTAAAGTTAACAAAGTGGGAGCCACCGGGTTAGAGGGAATTGGAGCCCCCAGTTCCCGCTGCCTGTCGTCCTTCTTTACATTCAATGGCTCCTGTATGCTTCTCAGCCTGCTTGTTTTCCTTAAATCATTCCATCTGTGAACTAGCAAATATTTATTTATTACTTGGTCCTAGAGAACTCATAGACAACACGGAGAGAATGAACGAAAGTACTCGGGCTTAGCAGCTTTGTTTTAAAGCTGCTGGTGAATGTGTCATGAAATAAATTATCACTTACAAGACTTTCAGAGGGGCGGTACGGATGGATGGATAAATGGACGGAAGGACGGACTGACAGACGGAACTTGTGTTCCTCAAATCCCTTCCAAAGCTCACACTGACTTCTTTAGTTCATTAGAATACCGTTAATTTATTGATTGCATCAACTAATGAACTTAAGTTTAAACCGCAGGCCCTGAAATGTAATCAGTACACAGACAGTGAGAAAAAGCAAATTACAACATTGTTTACCAACAAAAGGCTTGCCTGAAGCAATCCTATCTTCTGTCATTTTCATTGTAAAAGATCTTTGATCCATCCAGGATACAAACCTTTGAAAAAAAAACTGTGTCTTTACCGGAATTACAAATTCTAATTAAAGAAAAAAAAAAAGAAAGGAAAGAAAGGGATTTGATTTGAGTAGGATTCAGAGAAGGTCAAAGCAGGCTGTTAACGGGTGACATTTTTAAGAATTCAGATTTGAAACTGTAGATTTTTTTTTTTTTTGGTCTACCTTTTTAGGAAGAGAATTAGAAGTCACGTGAGAAAAGTGTACCTGTGTACCTCATAAAATAGCATTATATGTTTGCCTTGCAAAAATATTAATCATGGGGCTACAGGAGATGATGAAATAATGAAGTTATCAATATGGGTTCTAATCTACAAACTGAGGGGATAGGGGGTCCTGATAAGAATGACAATTTTGAAAACCATTACCACGGATCAAGATCTCTGTTGTTAAGATTGTGTGTGTGTGTGTGTGTGTGTGTGTGTGTGTGTGTACTCAGGTGTACTCAGATCCTCCAAAAAGAGCAGGTAGTCTCTGCGGCCAAAGGTAACTGTAATCCTCCTGCCTCTACTTCCCAAGGACTAGACTGCAGGGATGTGCACCACCACACCCAACTGCCAATGTGGTTTTGGTTTTGGTTTTGTTTTTGAAGAAAGAGTTTCTTTGTGTAGCCCTGGCTATCCAGGAACTCCCTCAGTAGACCAGTCTGGGTTTGAACTCAGAGTCCCGCCTACCTCTGCCTCTGGAGTGCTGGGATTAAAGGCACGTGCCACCATCACCAATTTAACAATTTAAAGAGATCTAATCAAGTTGATGTAAAGTTTAGAAGAATGGAAGTTTCTCCTCATTTAATGGTAGTGCACAATCTGTTCCAGGCTCTCAGGCTGCTTGTCCATTTCTGTTTATGCTGTACACTGCACACATGCTGGTGGGCCTGAAGTTCTCGGTGCGCTTGGGACCTAACAGTCTGAAACATGGAAATGAAGTTTTAAAAAAAGCATTTTCCAAGTGCATCCCTGTCTAACTGTTGTTCCTCTCTATTTGCTTATTTGACAGATGAAAAATATAATTTAGTAACGACAATGACCCAAAATGTGCCCCAAAAGTACTGTGTGCTCCCTCTCTCTCCCTCCCTCTCTCCCTCCCTCCCTCTCTCCCGCCCC
>NW_021604684.1:4830460-4855414 GCF_004785775.1 Grammomys surdaster
TTTTTTCAGCATAAATTGAATTGATGTTTTTATCCTATATTAGCCTTCTAGGGCTGTAGTAACAAGGTACCACAAACCTGGCAGTTTAAAACAATAAAATTCAGGCAGGCAGATCTCTGTAAGTTTAAGGTCAACCTGTTCTACAGAGTTCCAGTACAGCCAGGGCTGCTACACAGAGAAACCCTCTATCAGAAAATGAAATAAAACAATACGTTTTTCATCCCCTCCCCTCACCCCTCATGTTTCTAGAGGCTGAAGGCCTGAAATCCAGTTGTCAGCAGGGGCCTGCTGCCTCTGAAACATCTAGGCAACGCCTTGTCTCCTCCAGCTTCCAGGGTTTGCACACAATCCTTGGCATCCCATGGCTTGTAAATCTGGCACTTCAGTGTCTGTCTGTGCCTCAATCCTGCAGCAATCTTCCTGCCTCAGATTCCTGAGCACTGACATTACAGGTGGCTATAAATATGCTCAGCTCTCTCTTCTTGTAAAGGTATCTCTCATTATTTTAAGGCATACTCCAAATCAAAATGACTTCATTTTAGTTTGTTTAAGTCTATAGACTACTCTCAAAGTCATATTCAGTAGTTGGAAGGCCAGGGACCTTACATGGAGGAAGAAAGGTACAGAAATAAAACTCCTAACATGACCCTTTACCAGCACAGCTGTATTCAATAACAAAACTCAGGGCTGGTGTGTTGGCTCAGTGGGCTCACCTACCCTGAGACTGAAGATGGAGTTGGATACCCAGGCCCTACCTTCTAAGCTGACTCCCATACCTTTTCTCTGCTTCTGACATTTTCAGTGGTCCATTTTTTCCTTCCAGCATCCACAGTTGAGGTCTTCATTGTGTTCTCCTTTGGTGCCAGTTTTTCTATCGTTCTGGGGTATCACAGATGTGACCATCAAGCATGTCTATGTATTATCTCATTTATTATTTATTAATTCATTTATTTATTTATATTTCAAAGATTACAGAAAAGAAATAATAGTGTATTTCAAAAGTGCCAGTGAGAGATTGATTCTGAGTGTAACTGAGGGGCAGGGCACCTCCATAGCTTGTAAAAGCCCTGGTCCATATTCAGACCAAATAATGCACAAGCACCTGCCAGTGGAATATTGGACACAGGTCAGCACTTCCTGACTCTTCACGGTAGTAGAATGATTGATTTTCAACAAGTCCAATCAACTAATAGATAGCCATTGGAGATACAACTGTTAGTCAATGCCGTATTGATCAGAACACTGAAAGCTGGTAATATGATGTTTACATCGTTATTGAATACTATTTATGCAACCTGTTCTCATGAATAAACAGAGCCCAGTGATTACCCAGTGGGGTCTTACCAACCTCAGAATTAACTGCTGAGTTTATATGAAGTGCAGACCTGGGCTTAGTCTCTACAAGCTTCCGGTCACACTGACGTGACTGGAGAGGAAAAGATGGCATCTGAGCTCAGGCGGCTTCCAGTCAGCCTAAAGAAAGTATGTATGGAGCTCAGTGTGTGGCTCTTGCGGTCGTTTGAATGAGATGACCCTCATTGTCTTGAGTATTAGGATACCTGGTCTCCAATTTGTGTCACTGTCTGGGGAGGTTTAAAGAGGTGTTGTCTTGCCGGAGCAGGTGTGTCACTGGAGTTGGGCTTTGATAGTTGAAAAAGTCACCATTTTGAGCTCACTCTTCCCCTTTCAAATTCACTCTCGGCTTCAAGATTATGATTCAAGACGGAAGTCCTCAGCTTCCTGGTCCTACTATATTGCTCCTTCATAGACAAACCCTCGGGGACTTTCAGGCCAAATAAAGTCTTCTATAAATAATCTTGCCTTGGTCATGGTGTTTTATCACAGCAAAAGAAAACTAAAAAAACTGAGAAGTCACATGTGCCTGTATCCATCCCAGCTCTCAGGGGACTGAAGCTGGGAGATTGCCAAATGTTTGAGGTCAGTTAGGTCTATAGAACAAGACTGTGTCTGGTTGTGAGTCACCATGTGGTTGCTGGGAATTGAACTCAGGACCTCTGGAAGTGCAGTCAGTACTCTTAACCACTGAGCCATCTCTCCAGCACCAAGACTATGTCTTAAAAAGATAAGAAGAGAAGGGAGAAGAAGAGGCAGCAGGAGCATATGATTTAGAAGCAATAATAGAAAATCCTTGATCTTAGACCACCCTTTAACCCTTGTTATGGAAGAAAAGGCAGGGTTGGAAGAAGTGATACAGGCAGATGTAGTGTATTGGGGAAGGGAACTGGAAGACACACTGCACATCCTGATCGGTCCAGTGTCATCACTGGATGTGGATGTGTGAGCAGGGCAGTGGTGAGTGGTGCTGTCTTTAGGAAGAGATACACCCCTCCTCACTCTAGCAGAGGGACCTGGAACCTGAAGGGGCTGGATTCTTTTCTTTTTTTTAAAGATTTATTTTATGTATATGAATGCTCTACCCGCACTATCTGCATACACACCTGTGTTCCAGAAGAGGCCATGAGATCCCATTACAGATGGTTGTGACCCACCATGTGGTTGCTGGGAATTGGACTCAGGACCTCTGGAAGAGCAGCCAGTGCTCTTAATGGATGAGCCATCTCTCCAGTGCCGGGAGCTGAATTCTTGATAACCATCACTGGTAGTTATTTAAGGCACCAACCGCATCCCAGTGTGGACTGAGCATCCCTGACACAGAGTAGTAGTAGGGTTTAGGAGCGTGGTAGAGATCAATCCCTCTAATACCAGACACCTCCTCAGACTCTCTTCTGAACGTTTGCCCTTGCTACTACCTCTGCCTCTGGAATATTCTTTCTCCTGATCTTTATCTTATCTGTACCTCCCTCAAAATGAGGGACTGGGTCATACACTACTTTCTCAGTCGGGACTAAGGGACAAGGTGACATAACTAAGTGAGTGCACACACTTGTGTAATTTAAGGGAATTCCTGGATTGAATATCCAACACAGTAAAGAGGGAAAAAAGCCCTTCTCTAATAAGCCTGTCTAAAACTGACTGCTGTCCAATGACTGCCACCCATCATGGAACCTGTTTATTGAACTGACTTGTTTATTATTTGCTGTTACTTTTTGATGGAGCTGGAAGCAATTTTTCTTCTTGTTGTTATTTTGTTTGTTAGGCTGGTATTTGGTTTTTCCAGACAGAGTTTCTCTATGTAGCCTTGGTTATCCTGGAACTAACTCTGTAGACCAGACTGGCCTTGAACCCAAAAGAGATCTACCTGCCTCTACCTCCCAACTGCTGGGATTAAAGGTATGTGCCACCACAACCAGGCCTTCTTCTTTCTTTTTAAACACGGATTTCTGGAGATTACACTCAGGTCCTCATACTTGTAAGGCAAACGGTACTGACAAAGCTATGCCTGTTGCCCTACTATGCTCTTTCGAAATTTAGCCCATAGACACCCAGACCTTGTATGTCCTTGCTTCTGCTCTTCCTGGTGCTTAAAAAGGACTGTGTTTGATGCATGTCACATTCTGCAAGTTAAGTGTTGAATAAAAGCAAAGCCAGTCTGAGGATGAAGCTCCATGCTTGGCTGGCATATAGGAACTTGGGTTCCATATCTAGCACTGCATAAAATCTGGTATGGTGGCAACATGTCTATGATCCCAGGCCTTGGAAGGTCAAGGCAGGGAAACTGGGATCCTTGGGATTCAGGGTCATCCTCCACACCCAGCAAGTAAAAAATAATTAAAAATAAAGAACAAAGCCATCATAGGACCTGTAAGAACTTTGTACTTCAAGGCAATTTGTGGACTGGATTTTCTTTTCTATATTCCAATGAGAAAAACCAGAACTGGGAGAGATTAAGTCACTTGTCTACATTCACAGAGCTAATAAGCAAAAGGAAGCAACTATAACTCCAAAGTCTTGCTGTAACTGAAAAACTAGTGATGCTCTAAGAACTGACAGACCCTGGGCATCTAAAGTGTGCCTGTTTGTTTTCAACAATTAGTTCCTGTTAGCAATATACTTCTGGCTTTAAACATTTATGCAACTGTTCCTGCCCCTTTCTAAGCTGTCCCTCTTGGGAAGAGGACAGGAATGACATGAGTGACCATAACATTGACACAAGCAGCAGAGTGAAGAAGAAACACCAGGAATCCTAAGATCTCAGTAGAGTAGCATTCCAGAGTAGTCTGTGGTGTGTGTGTGTGTGTGTGTGTGTGTGTGTGTATTTGTGTGTGTGTGTGTGTGTGTGTAGCTAGTTGTTGAATTCAGGGCCTTGCCCAGCCTAGACAACACAGCAAACACTATTACAGAGACATATCCCCAACCCTTGTATTTATGAGACACGATCTTCATACAAGGTCTCAAATTTGTCATCCCTCAGCTTTCTCGGTGTGGATATTGAAAGTGTGCACCATCACACCTGGTGTTAAAGAACAGCCCTTGCCCAAACTGTAATGATGCAGAAATAAACAGTTATTGTTCAATGAGAATGGATCCAGCAATAATCAATAGAAATTACAGTTTCAAAAAGTCCTGTCACAGCTGGATGTGATGGTTCACCCCTTGTAATTTTAGAAAGCTGGAGCAGGAGGATCACCATGTATTAGAGGCCCAAATACATTCCAGGACAACCTGAGATGACATCTTTAGACATACCGGAAGAGGGCATCAGATCCTATTACAGATGGTTGTGAGCCATCATGTGGTTGCTGGGAATTGAACTCAGGACCTCTGGAAGAGCAGTCACCGCTCTTAACCACTGAGCCATCTCTGCAGCCCCTGAGATGACATCTTAAAAAATATAAAAAATCGGGCTGGAGAGATGGCTCAGTGGTTAAGGAAACTTCCACAACCATCTGTAATGGGATCTGATGCCCTCTTCTGTGTGTCTGAAGACAGCTACAGTGTATTCATATATATGAAATAAATAATTCTTAAAAATAAATTAAAAATCCAGGATTGGGGAAAATGTTGGTCTTCCTGAAGACTCCAGTCCAATTTCCAGTACCTACATGGTAAGTTAGAGCCATCTGTAATTCCAGTTCCAGAAAGATGCCCTCTTTTGGCCCCCAAGGACACCAAGTATGCACATAGTACATACATAAACATATATGCAGGCAAACACTCATCCATATATATATATATATATATATATATATATATATATATATATACACACACACACACACACACACACACACACACATGCATACATACTGTATTTTGACACAGTATCTTACTGCGTAGCCCTGACTGGACAGGTTCTTGGTTTGTAGAGCATGCTGGCTGTGAACTCACAGAAAATCTGCCTGTCTTTGCCTCCTAAGTACAGAGATTAAAGGCATGTGCCACCATGTCCAGCAAAAATAAATAAATATTTTAATTGTATTTGTAGCAACAAAAAATTGTAAGTATTGCATGCATGCTTATGCACTTGTGAATCGTAAATGAAGAATCCTTATTCAATACTAAAAGACTAAAATATTGCATCTTCAATGTGAGATTTTGGGCAAATCTATAAATGCAGTATCATTCCATTCTTTGTCACATGGAGAGTTCTTTAGCATTTAAAACAATAGCAAAGTAGTTGTAGCACTTATTAAATACTACAAGGCAAATGCAAGGGCAATATTTAAACACAAAATATGAGAGGAGAATTGAACATACATACCTCACTCACAACAATGAGTGAAGTGCATCCCTGAAAAGACTTTTCCATCAGGGACGACAGATGGATTACTCATAAGTGGTCTAAGATGACAGTTAGGAAAATATACCTGACCCCTATCTTACTATTTGCATCAGAGCAAGATGGTCTCAGCCAATAAAGACGCTTGCACCAAAGCCTTATTCCTTGAACTCAATTCCTGGGATCCACATGATAGAAAGAGGTACCACTTCCATGAGATGTCCTCTAATCTCCATGTTTGTGCACACACATGTGCATGAGTGTGCATGTACAAGTGCATGAACACACACACACAGAAAACATATTCAAAAACTTTTTAGACAGGTCTAGGATGGGAGAGATGGCTATTTAAGCCTGATGACCTGAATTTAGTCCCTAGAGCCCGTATAAAGATAGGAGGAGAGAAAACAATTCCACAAAGTTGCCCTCTGACCTCCACAAGCACACCATGGTATGTGGATGCCCCCACCGCCACCACCCATATACGTCTTCAAAAAGAATTACATGTAAATTCATAAAAAGTGCTGGAACAATTGTAGACACTTTCACAACCTTAGCATTGGAATAGCTTATGAAAACATCCTGTTAAGCCACATCCTAAGAGCGCATTTGGGTTCCTGAAAGTTTAAAAGTTTGGTTCAGTGGAATAACACTAAGAACAAAGTTGGAAGACAAAGGCCAGCAAGTAGAAAACAAAGGTTACATCCAGGCCCTTTGCCAGCGGCTGAGTTCAGGCCCCCTGACAGACGCTGCACACACTAGCTGAGAACACCCGGGTAGACAGCTGCATGGGGCGGGGATGCATGAGGCCAGACAGAAATACCAGACAGAGGAGCCTGAGCAGGCAGGCTCCCGGAGAGTCAGAGTAGTCACCCTTCGTGTGACCCTGGCAGCTCTCTCCTGCATCTTGGCTCTCTCCTCATAGCTCTGGCTCATCCTTGGTTGTCTCTATGAGATATGACACAAGAGGCCCAAAACAGAGTAGGACTTCAGAGAAGTTTATGAGTCAGGAACAGTAGCCACTAGACATTTCAAATCTTTAGTTTGCAGAAACTAAAGACAGCCCTTTAAAATCCCTGGAAGAAAAACTTGAAGTCACTATCCAGCCTTAATTGACTTCTGTTCCTGTCTTGAGTTTTTTTCTTTGTTTAAAATAAAGTCTCCTATATCTCAGGGTACCCAGGACTTGAGGGTGACATTGGCCTTCCTGCATCCTTCCCCAAGAACTGGTAGCACAGGTAAGAATTGTCAGAAGCTTAATCATCTGAGACAGGGTCTCACTACGCAGCTCTGGCTGTCCTGGAGCTCATGATATAGACCAGGCTGGCCTCAAAAGTCACAGATCTGTCTGTCTCTGCCTCCCGCACGCTGAGATTAAAAGTACGTGCCATTTTGTCCAGCTGTTGTTTAATTTTTTTTTAAATTTACTTTCCTTATTTTTTCTGAGTGTGTATGCACAAATGCTACAGTGCCCGTGTGAAGCCCAGCGAACAACCCGAGGGAGTCCATCGTTTCCTTCTATGCAGATCAGGGGATTGAACTCGGGCTGCCAGGCCTAGAAGCAAGTGTACCTATCCACAGAGCCATACCTCCAGCTCCCTATTTTGCCTTTTAAGAAAGGCAGTTGTGCTGTGTTTTTTAAAAAAAAACCAAATGGGCTGAGTCTCACCATCTGCTGACCTCTGCCTCCCCGGTGCTGGGATTGCAGAGATGTGCCACCACACCAGCTCTTGCCTCTTTTTCAGTGCCACGTTTAAATTTAAATTCTTCAAGGTGGCATCTTCCTTTAAGATGACCTTTGGTGTCTTAAATGACTTGGAAGCCACTGCTTGTATTTTTAGGATTTAGGAGGTAAAGGGAGGATTCTGAGTTTGAGGCTAGCCTTGGCTACATAGGAAATTCAAAGCTACTATTGAGCTTTTTCTTTTTCTTTTTTTTTTTTTTTTAAAGTTTTTTGAGACAGGGTTTCTCTGTGTAGCCCTGGCTGTCTTGGAACTCTCTCTGTAGACCAGGCTGGCCTCGAACTCAGAAATCCACCTGCCTCTGCCTCCCAAGTGCTGGGATTAAAGGAGTGCGCCACCACTGCCCGGATACTATTGAGCTTTTAATGGGCTAATATTGAGCCACTATTATAAACAAGTAAACAAACTAACTCTGGGGGTTGGGCTTCTTTTTCAAGATACCTGAGTAGCTGTCTTCTCCCCTAGTAGAACCCTTTGCCCTTCCCTGGGCATGACAGACTCCATCCAGTTCCCGGGCATTCTGTCCCTCACTGAAAATTTGTCACAACTTCCCTCTTGGACTCCACTTGCTGACAGGTCAGCTGTCCACAGCATTCTGGCTCATGTACAGAATGTTCCATATTGATTGATGGGCTGTCCAGAACAAACTGGCCACACCCAAGGGCAGGGACTCCCTCTCTCTGAGAATGCCTTTCCTCTTGTTCTTTAAGCGTCTTCTCTCGTTGATACTATTTTAATTGCTAAGCTGTTTTAGTTTTGATTGCATTGAAAATAATAATCACCTGAAATAAGTAGCCAAGTCTCAAAGAATTGTAAGATATACACATAAAAGTCAGGTGTGTGGAGACTGAGGGTGTGGCTCAGTGGGCAGGGCACTTGCCTAGCATCCATGAGGGGATGAGTTTGAAGCCTAGCACAACTTCAATATAGCGAAGTGGTGATGCAGGCTTGTAGTCCCAGTGCCCAGCAAGTAGAAACAGAAGGATCAAGAGTTCAAGGCCACTCTTGGCATATCAAGTTTCAGGCCAGCTTGGGCTATAAGAAGCTCTTTTTCCTTTTTGGAGGGGGGAGAGGGAAGGTGGGGAGTGCAGGTGCTTTTGAGACAGACTCTCACTACGAAGCCTTGGCTATCCTGGAACTCACTCAGTGTGAGGAAAGGCTGACCTCGAACTCACAAAGATCCCCCTGCCTCTGTCTCCCAAGTGCTGGGACTAAAAACTTGTGGCCCCACAGGGGTTTTAAAAAACAAAAATGAGGGCTGGTGAGATGGCTCAGCGGTTAAGAGCACTGACTTCTCTTCCAAAGGTTCTGAGTTCAAATCCCAGCAAACACATGGTGGCTCACAACCATCTGTAATGAGATCTAATGCCCTCTTATGGGGTGTCTGAAGACAGCTACAGTGTACTTACATATAATAAATAAATAAAAACCTTTGGACCAGAGTGAGCTGACTGAACAGGGTCGAGCCGGAATGAAGGGGGCCTGAGCGAGAGAGAGAGAGAGAGAGAGAGAGAGAGAGAGAGAGAGAGAGAGAGAGAGGAGTGAAACAGTAGGTGGTGGCACACGCCTTTAATCCCAGCACTTGGGAGGCAGAGTCAGGAGGATCTCTGAGTTCAAAGTTAGCCTGGCCTACAAAATTAGTTCCAGGACTGTTAGATAGAGAAACCCGGTCTCAAACAACAATATAATAAGAAAATAAAATTATAGAAATGAAAAAGCTGAAGAATACATCACTTTTCTTCGTGATGTGGGCTTGTGTGTGGCGTTCAACTCTTGTGATCAAGTTCCTCACTTGAGAGGAGTAATAACAATAGTAATATTTTCTTGAGACAGAGTCTCCTGTAGCTCCCAGTGGGCCTTAAATTAGCTGAGGAGGGCTTTGTATTCCCGATCCTCCGCATCTACCCCTTGGGAGCTGAGATTACAAGGACGCAACACCTGTCCTGATTATAGGAGTTGAGGATCAAATGCAGGGATTCACCAGATTAGGCAAGCACTCTACCAACTAAGCTAAATCCCCAGCCTGGCAAAACCTTCTTTACTGGGCCGTTTTTTCATGCTGAAGAGGATTTACCCACAAACAAGCTCCCGGGTGTCCCTCCTGCTGGGGAGGCATCATGACTTCACCCACCGAGGACAATGCCCCAGCCGAAGTGACTTTAGCAAGTGAGTGAGACCATTCCCCTCGGGAAGCCTCTGGAGTAAAGACAAACACATCTCATCTCTTCTGAGCACAAAGGCCCAGCTGCAGACCGACGGGAAAGTCTTTGCTGAGCTCCTCAGAGAATGGAAAAAGGTGACCAGCAGAGAAAGGAAACCAAAAGGAGAGACAGAGACAGAGAGAGAGAGAGAGAAAATTTGGGGAAAGGGTGACTGTGGGGGGTGGGGGGGGGGAAGGAAACCAAAAGAAAGCATTAGATCTCCAGCTAATAAACAAAGGAGTGGGCTGGACCAGGGTTAGCTGTATAGCACTGGGAAGTAACTATGTAGCCCAGGTTGGCCTTGAATTTGGGATCTTTTTACTTCCACCTCCTTAGGTGCTGTAATGACAGCAACTGCCAGCATGCTTGATCAACTTAATTTTTTTTTTATTACGAGGGTAGTGGTGGGAGCAACACCCCCATGTTCAGTGATTGGTTCCTTCCCTCGACCATGTGTATCCTCAGAATCAAACTTACATCGTTAGATTCAGTGACAGGCCCCTCTTTCCCTGCTGAGTCATTTAGGGAGTCCTTAATTTATTTTATTTGTTTGTTTGTTTGTTTGTCTTTGAGACAGAGTTTCTCTGTGTAGCCCTGGCTGTCCTGGATCTTGCTTTGTAGACTAGGCTGGCCTTTTAACACATAGAGATCTTCCTGCCTCTGCCTTCTGAGTGCTCGGAATAAAGCCACATGCCACCACTGCTCAGGCCCTAACTTTAATATTTTTTAGAATTATTTATTTACTAAATAATTTATCTTTATACTTATAAGTACACTGTAGCTGTGTTCAGATACACACCAGAAGAGGGCATCGGATCCCATTACAGATGGTTGTGAGCCACCATGTGGTTGCTGGGAATTGAACTCAGGACCTCTGGAAGAGCAGTCAGTGCTCTTAACCGCTGCGTCATCTCTCCAGCCTCTAACTTTATTTTTATATCATTTTTGGTAGCTCTTTGGGAAGAAGTAAGACCAAATACTCAAACTCATCTAACTGAGCAGAAAATAGGCATGGGCTGGCAACGCTTTGCTGGGAAACGTTGGATTCCCCTGCCCTGTCAACACCCTGCTAAACCTGTGCACCGGAGCTCTGCTGACCAAGGAAGAAATTCTGGTCCACAGGCTTCCGCTGAGCAGCCCAACCATAGGCATCAGCTGGCTGCACATTGCCACTTCCAGAGAGTCTCTAAATTCCTTAGGGGGGAAAGAACTAAACTTAGTTTTGGAGTCAGAAAATCAGATTCACTCCCAACTGTCACCAAAACCCTAAAATAATAGATCTGCTTTTCTGAATTCAGTTAGCACTGCCTTTAAATCTGTGTTGTGAGTTTGGGACCTTACCCAGTGAGAAGCCAGGCATCATGGTGCACACCTGCAGTCCTGGCACTTGGGAGGTAGAAGCAGGAAGATCAGAGTTCAAAGTCATCCTCAGCTACACAGCAATTTGGAGGACAGCATGGATTATACATGGTGCTGTCTCAAAAACAAAACAAAACAAAACCAATACAACAACAAGAACAATAAAACAGACACACCAGTGAAAGAGTAGAGACAGAAGCCAAACCAGACGCATGCTGCACATAGGAAATGTTTTAGTATTTCTAGGAGAATGCCTGTTAGGGTTTGGTTTGAAAGCCACAATTATAACTTACAAAGCCAGGTACCCCCAAGAAAGAAAAAAAAAAACCCACACAAAACCATTGAGAGTATGCGTCTTAGAAAGAGAATGGAATGATTAGGAAACAGCCAGAAAGGACAGCTATGGGTTTGTTTTTTGGGGTTTTGTTTCTTTGTTTTGCTTTGGTTTGTTTTTTCAAGACAAGGTTTCTCCATGTAGCCCTGGCTGTCGTAGAATTTACTCTGTAGACCAGGCTGGCCTCGTACTCACAGAGAGCCACCTGCATCTGCCTCCTCCTGAGAGCTGAGATTAAAGGCAAGTACCACCACTGCCACCACCACTGCCATCACCACCACCATCTATCAGGACAGCTAGCTGTTTATTGAACACTCTGTTGTGACCTTTGAATCTTTCAGACACCTGTTCATATTAACTGTCAGAAGCATACACCTATAAAGTTCAAATAAATGTAGATGGAGAACTTTCTCTCACAAGTATACAACAATACAATCGTGTAGCCTTGTTTGCCAAGAGACCCAGACAATTGTTCATAGTGGCACCACGTATAGTGGTCCAAAACTGGAAATTGTCTAAATCCCAGATATAGACAGATAAGCAAATAACAGCTCATTCATACATAGAGATATGTTACACAGCACTGCAGTAAACGATCTACAAGCACAGGCAATAACTTCAATAACACAGTAAGCAATGCAGACACAAAGAAGTCGGGAACTATGTGTTCTTGTTTACAAAAAGCTCAAATCTAGAAAACTACCATATGCTTTTTGTTTGTTTGTTTGTTTGTTTGTTTGTTTTTTCGAGATAGGGTTTCTCTGTATAGCCCTGGCTGTCCTGGACTCACTCTGTAGACCAGGCTGGCCTCGAACTCAGAAATCCGCCTGCCTCTGCCTCCCAGGTGCTGGGATTAAAGGCGTGCACCACCACCACCCGGCTAACATATGCTATTGAGACTTTTTCTTTTCTTCTTCTTTTTTTTTTTTTAATGGTGAAAAAAAAAGTGTCTATTTAGAACGAGTCATCTGGACTCAGTTTAGATGATCCCCATCTTGTTGGCAACATCCAGAGCATCATAATCAGGAGCCAGGCGGACATACGCCTTCTTCTCTCCATCAGGCCTTATCAAGGTATTGACTTTGGCCACATCAATGTGATAGAGTTTCTTCACAGCCTGTTTGATCTGGTGCTTGTTGGCCTTGACATCCACAATGAACACAAGTGTCCTCTATTTTCTTCATGGCTGACTCAGTGGTCAGTGGGAATTTGATGATAGCATAATGGTCAAGCTTGTTTCTCCTTGGTACACTTTTCCGAGGATAGTTTGGCTGCCCCCGGAGCCGCAGTGTCTTGGGCCACCGGAAGGTGGGTGATGTTCAGATCTTCTTCTTTTTGTGGCTGTGGATGCCTTTCAGCACTGCCTTCTTAGCTTTCAAGGCCTTTGCTTTGGCTTCGGCTTTGGGAGGGGCAGGAGCTTCCTTCTTCGCTTTCTGCGCCATCTTGGTGAAAAGGCAAGACTTTTTCTTAGAGGAACTCAGAATCATAGCTGGGTTTCTGGCAGTGTTCATATTCCTTTCTTGATCTGGTTGCTGTTTGTGTTAGTACAGTATCAACTGGAAAATGAATCATATTCATTTCTGTGTACAACATGTCAATTCATATGTAAAATATATTACATAAGCTGGTCCCAGTGTCACAGGCCTGTGGTCTGAGCTAGTCAGGAGACTGACCCAGGAGACACACAGATTCAGTACTGTGTGGGCTACAGAGCGAGTTCAAAGTCAACCTGAGCAACATAATGAGACTGTGTGTCAAAATAAAAACTGGAAGGTAGAGTGTTTGTCTAGCAAGCATGAAATTTTAAACCCAAGCCTGCAAAAACTAACAAAATAAATTAAACCAAAATAGACGAGATATTGATATGGAGACGGCAGACAGTAGTTGAGACAGACCACTTGTTAAATTAAAATGATTGGAAAGTACAAGGAATAATCTTAATGAGACCCACCAAAAAATAAAATAATAAAAAAATTGATTGGCCTCTTCCAGTAATCTGAAAATGCTACTAATTTCCTTTGCTCTCTCAGGGGAAGTTTAAGGAAGCCTTGAGCTGGAGAGATGACTCAACAGTTGAGAGATCTTGTTGTTCCTGCAGAGGACCTGGGTTCTATTCCCAGCACCCACGGGTTGGCTAACAACCGTATGTAACTCTCAAGTACTCGAGTGGTACACAGTCACACATCAAATAAATAAGCCTAAAAATATATTTTAAAAATAAAGAGCACTAGCTGTTCTTCTAGAGAACCAGGCATCAATTCATACCACCCACATGCCAGCTAACAGCTGTCTGTAACTCCAGCCCCATAGGGGATCCAGCACTTTCTTCTGGCCTCTGAGGGAACTGCAGATGCATGGTGCAAATGACATACTTGAAGTCAAAACATTCATGCACATCAAAATTAATTAATTAACTAATTAATTAAATTAAAGAGGCTAGTCATGTCTTTAACCACAGTACTCAGGTAGAGACAAGCACATCCCTGGTAAGTTTGACACCAGCCTGTGAGTTCCAGTTCAGACAAAGCTACACAATGGTACCTTGTCTCAAAAATTAGAAAAAAAGAAAGAAAGAAAGAAAGAAAGAAAGAAAGAAAGAAAGAAGCAAAGAAGCAAAGAAACAGAAAGAAATAAAGAAAAAATTTCTGTTGAAGCTCAGAAGTTAAAAAAAAAAAAACACAGCAAAACTAACAGCTAAACTCAGACATGAACTGGTCCTTCAGTGATGCCATATAATTAAATAATGAAACAAACATAAGATGTGTGATGGGAAATTCATCAGATGATGAGATGAGGGTACTTCTCCCTTGGTGCCCTCCAACTTTAGTCGCATTTTTCCTTAATAATTCCACTTTCACTCCGAGGAGGGGGAAAAGGATCTTTTGATGAAGTCACAGAGATATGCAACTTTGTATCATTTTACTAGATTTCAGAAAAGTCAGTCTGGGGGTGACAGGCATTTTTGTATTTCTTAGAACTGAAAACTGTAGCTAACATGTCAAAGTGATCAATTCTAGTCCCCAGGACCATTAGATGAAGGCATCACATTCACCAGTGTGTCTTAGGTCCCAGGGCTCTGGCTCGAAGCTGGCAGAGCTGAAAGGATTTGAACTCAGTTTTCTAAAGTTCAATATCCAAGCACCTTGACCTTTTGTCAGATACTAGATGGCTCCTGGTGCAGCTTTCTTCCTCAAACTTTTGAATGATATGTTGTTGTTTTGTTTGTTTGTTTGTTTGTTTCTATTTTGCCTCTGAAGTTCTGTAGATCAATTCCCTACCCCCAGCCCCACTCCATAGCACCTTGCATGTGAGGCAATCTACATTACTATTGGGCTGTATCTTCAGCTCTACACCCCTCAGCAGGGTTTCTGTGGGGATGAGGCTGACTTAGAGCTGCAGCAGGACTATGGCCTCGTGCCTGCTCTGCATCACAGCTTATGGCACCAGGTCCTGGGAGCCTCTTCTTCCCCTAGAAATGAAAGATCAGACAGAGTACCTGGCCCCTTAATTCTCCCTCTTCTAATTTAATGACGAGTTAAAAGAAGCCAACCAATATGTGGATGGCTTACGGCTCTTTCCAGAGACAGTGCCTTTTAAGAAGCCGTTGGTCATTAATCTCTATTCGAGGCAATCAGGCAGTGGGATAGGTGGGAACAAGGGACCCATTAGAGAGATGATGTGCTCAGAAACTGACCCTGAACTTCCCCTGCTGGGAGTCACCTCCTCGAATAGTTCCTGCTTTTCTCAATGCCTTCCTCTCTTCTTCTTTCAACTCGACTTCAAAAGAATCAGAATTGTTTTTTTTTTAAAAAAAAAAAACAAAACAAAAAAACAAAAAAAACTGTTCTCCAACTGCTTACAGTAAGAACAATCATGAGGCTTCTGGGATTTTTCCAGATTACAGAGATGTAAATCTGGCCCCAGCAAGGCAGCAGTCCCATCGGAAGCCAGATGAGTTTCTAGACACCTCAGGGTTAGCAGCCTCTATTCCCAAGTCTAGGGCTCTGTCTGGCAGTCAGGCACTAGGGGTGCGTATGCAGTGGTAACCCCCACCTCGAGTCTCCAGTTACTCATGTTGTTATCCTCTAGAACTGGAAGTGTCTGTCCTACCAGGAAAACGAATGTCTGGGCAGCAGGGACAAAGGTTGGCTCAGAGAGCAAACAAAGAGAGGAAGCATTCAATGTAATAACAACATTGCTCACAGCAGGGGAAAAAAACTATCAAATTTGCTCAGGGTTTCAGAATGGCTGTGCACAGATTTTCATTTAAATGTTTTGATGTAGCTGTTAGAAAAATACACACACACACACACACACACACACACACACACACAGACACACACACCTACCTCTAACCTGAATTCTCCAGAACTACTCTGGCTAAGGACTCAGTCACAGACCCAGCTGATTCTAGTTCCTGATGAAAGCGAGGGTACAGTTGGTCTCTGCAGGGTCCCCGCCCTTGTTTTTCTCAGTGGCTATCATTTTTCTCTTGGCTGCTGGTCCGGGGATGGCTCATTTTTGATGACTGGGTAGTGTCTAACTCTGAAAGATGTTGCTGTCATCTTGCTGGACACCTGTACTCACAATTCCCTGCCTCAGAGAGTCAATGGACTGACTTCAGTCATAGTTTTCTCGGCTGGTGCTTTCTCTCAACCTTGCCTCAAAACTCACCCTCCCCTCTCTGAATGCTTTACTACAGGAGGAATCTGCCCAAGTGAACAGATTCTAAAACAAAAAATGTTGAGTTCCACCTTAGGGGATAGGATGGCGTCTTCCCATCCCCAAATCCCAGGCATCCTGGACAATCTTCAGGACAATGATTACATTCGTTGATAGAAGTCCAAAAAAGTAAAGAGGAAGTTTCAAATGCAAAACTTGTTGATATATAGGCCAGGCATGATGGTACAATGCCTTTAATCCCAGGATATTGGGAAGGCAGTCAGTGGATCTCTATGAGTTCAAGGCCAGCCTGATCTATATAGGGAGTTCCAGGACAGCCAAGGAAGGCTACATAGTGAGACCCTGTCTCAAAAAAAAAAAAAAAAAAGCATACAAACAGAAGATTTGTTAGTATCAAGTCCCTTTTTACAGTGTTGTTCATGAAAGGAAACTCAAGGCACAGCCTACATAGAAGACCGCCACCTTTTCCAGGCAGATTTTGTCTCATACCTTTTTTTTTTTTGCCTCCAGAGCAAAGCTAAAATTTGGTTCTAGGTGATCTAACTTATGGCTACCTGTATTAGTCAGGGTTCTCTAGAGCAGCGGTGCTCAACCTTCGTAATGCTGCAACCTCATGTTGTGGTGACCTCCAACCATAGTTCCAAAGATTCTTTTCATTTGCTACTTCATAACTGTAAGTTTGCTACTATTATTTATCATAATGTAAATATCTGCGGTTTCTGATGGTCTTAGGCAAACCCTATGAAAGGTCATTAGACCCCAAAGGGGCCAAAACCCACTGGTCAAGAACCAACGTTCTAGAGGAACAGAACTTTGGGAATGTTGAACTTACCAGGGATCTGGCTGCCTCTATGTGGGTACTGGGGTTAAGGCAGTGGATCTCTGAGTTCAAGGCAGCCTTGTCTACAGAGTGAGTTCCAGGACAGCCAGGACTACACAGAGAATCCGTGTCTCAAACAAAACACAACAAAAACAAAACAAAAAAGTAAAGGATTCTGGGAAGATAGCTCAAGTAAAGGAAGAGCTGCCCAAGCTTGACAATCCAAATTCAATTCGTAGAACCCACATTACAAATAAATAAGTAAAAAGCCTAATGCAGCTACACACATCTGGTAGCCCAGCAGGACTGTAGTGACATGACAGGTGGAGAAAGAGGACTCACCCAGAAGCTGGCAAACCAGCTGCCCTGGAGAACACAGCACAGTAAGAACACAGTACAAGTGGAAGGTGAGGACTCCAGAAAGTTGTCCTCTGATTACTGCATATGTGATATAGCACTCTCAGTACACTTACACAATAAGTGTATAATAATAAGTATTAAATAAGAAATAAATGCATTTTATTGAAAAGTCATTAATAAATGAAATGATAAGATATTTTTAACAACATGAGACATGCACATACCACACACACACAGAGTGGGATACTATTCAGCCTTTAAAATAAGCTTTGACAGAAAAATTCATTCATCATTTGTTACAAGATAGATGAATATAGAGGATATCACGTTAAGTAAAATAAGCCACGCCCACAGTAGCAGGTGCCATATGTTCTCATATACGGGAACTAAGTAAATTGAAATATAGTTAGTTAGCAGAAGCCAAGGAAGTTGTAGGAAGAAAGAGACAAGAAAAAGGAGACACGAATCAAGTCACACAAATTTGTAATTAAATCATAAGAACAAGGCTTAACATTGCATAGCAAGGTGACTACAGTTAATGGTAATGCATCTTTCAAATTGGTAGACAAAAGGTGCTAACTGTGCTCATTACAGATTTTGATAATATCTGTGATATCATCTGAGAGTAAATATTTAAACATCACAGTTCATTGTTAGCTGTAGTTGTCAACCTGTGGATTATGACAGTTCATAACAGCAAAATTACAGTTATGAAATAGCAACATGTTGGGAGCCGACTCCTAGCCGAAAGCGGCTATCATCTTTACAGCCATCTCAGGCCATATACCCTGACAAGAGACTTGTTTTCAACAGCCTACAACAGCTGAGCACACTCTGATAAACATCTTGTTTTTCTCACATATCTTGTTTTGCTGTTTAGTGCCCCCAGCTGCAAGGCGCACGAGGTCTCCTCACTGCTAGCTAGGCGCACGTGATATCCACGCTACAAGACACATGACATAGTGCCTTCAGTTGTGCTTGTCCACGAGGACAAGACACGTGGTAAAGGGTATAAATACCCAAGATTTCCTTCCAATAAAGAGACTTAACGAGACTTGATCAGACTCCCTGTCTTGTCTCCATTCTTCGCGTCTCCGTTCCCACTCTCTCTCTTGCTAGGCCCTGACCCACAGACCAGAACAACAGAACAGGCCATTACAAAGTGGCCCCCAGAACGTGAGACAGCTCGGATGGCTACAAAGTGTAGCCTCAACGTTAGAACTCCAGTAAGTGAGATACAGTGAAGGACACAGCGGAAATTAAAAGCATACATCCTCACTCCTACGCATTAGGAAGGTTGAGAACCACTTCTTTTGAGGCATAAAACTCAGCTAGTCATGGCACAAACCCTAACATTCAGTGGGTAGAAGTTGGAAGATCATGAGTTCTAGGTCTTCCTGAACTATATTGTGAGTTTAGTTGTAGGCTAGCCTGGATTACAAAACTCCTTCTCAAAGCCATACATACAGGCAAATCAAAGCAAAAGAATTTATCATTTCAAACTGCACAAATGTGGGGCCTAACTTACCATGTTGATGGTAGACTAGACTAGAATGCTCCTTGGATTCAAATCAGACACCTTGATAAAATATCTGCCCTTTATTTGTAACTTAGAACAGCTGCTTCATTAATAGTGGCTTCTGAAGCTTACTGTGACTTCATGTATTATACTACTCTGTCCATAGGCATCCGTAGTTTCTACACGGTGGGTCTCTTGACTTAATTTATTTGTTTATGTATTTAAATCTTAAATAAGTATATAAGTTTTCCATGTTGCCTGAATTTATTTTTCATAAACTTCAGACTTTGAATGATCTGAAGTCATAAATGGTATCTGATTAGACTCTGGGACATTGTTAAAGCTATGTGCAGGGATTTGGACACAATGTTCAAGATTACTCTGTTCACCCATATAAACAGACACATAGACACAGATAGACACATACACACATATTCATATATGCAGGCATGCATGTTTGTGACAGGACTTTTCCTAGAGGAGATGCTACACACACATCTACTCACCACAGAAAGGGAATCCATAACAGATCAAAGTACAGATCCCACCAAAGTCCAACTGGGTGAACCAATTAGTATTATTGGATTCTTACAGGAATATGAGTAAAGGGTTACTTACAGGAGCAGCAATGACTCAAGGTCAGCTGCATCACCAAGGCCCACCCCAGCATGGATGACAACTCACAATAGCTGGGATAGCTGGGATCCTGGAGTATACTACACAGTGTGCAGGCAGCTCAACAGGTTGGAGAGTGCCCTTTCTAATTAACTGTGGTCTAAATCTCTTCCTGGCAGCTCTGCTGGTTTCTGCTTCTCCCAGGTGGTTTGATCTCAGAGACAGAATTCTTTGTGGCACGGCTTTTCTGAGTCTTCTTCATAGTTTGCTTGGCTGAAGAATCTTCTTCATTGTTTAACTCCACTCCAGAAAGAGGGACTACTGATTTTATTGCTTACTCTGGCAGAAAGGGGGCTACTAAATCTGGTCAGTTTCAGAAACTTCCTGAAGTTTGTGTGGGTTGCTTACCTTCCTGATAAAGAGCTAACCTGATGGACAGATAGTTTCAATTCATCAGGGAACTGTTACACAACAACATAATACTGAGATAAACGGAAACAGTTGTATTGGAGAATGAGTCTTTGTGTTTTTGTTTTTGATATAGGATGTTACTAAGTAGCTCCGGATGTTCTGAAATTTGCTATGTAGACCTGGCCGGCATGTAACTCAGAGGTCCACCTGCCTCTGCCTCAGGAGTGCTGGGATTAAAGCCATGCATCATTAGGTCTTATAAGAATGAGCCTCAATTCCAGAGTTAACTAATACTTCTAATAAAAACGGGAAACAATCTACACTACTGTGATTTCTCTGACGCTTATAAATAATCTTAAAGAAATTATTATCTTTCTAACTAAAGTCATGAGAGATTATAAACAGAAGAATGGCATCTGGGAGGCCCAGGAATGTTATGTAATTGCTAAGCTTCTTAATTGGGCAAGATCTAGCAAAAAAGAGGAAGTGCTCTATTTTTAGTGCCTTGGCTATCCCTTCACCTTAAAGAGGAAGAGGGAAAACCACCTTCCCCCTGAAAGTATAACCTGACCTTAGGACAAGTCAATAGAACTAAAAATGTTGTTCCTATGACTTCTCTGCTTAGAGCCCTTGACCCCTTGTTCACTATGATGCTGTAATCTAAACATGGAACATGCGAAATATTTCTGGTGCTGAAGAGAGTCAGTGTGCTCCTGCAAGGATCTTTGCCATCTGTAGCCACACCACTCTGAATGCTCCCAATCTGTTCTGCAAGGACCTTTGATTCTGGTGCACAGACTTCTGAGGAACTGAGGCCAACACCTGTTTTTGGGAGTTTGAGAGTTGCTCCTGTCCCCTGTCAGTTCCCCTACCTTGAGAGGGTTCTTGGCACCTGTGGTTTGTAATTCTAACCGTGCTTTCCAGTGGGAGGGGAACCTCAAGGATGTGCTATTTTTAGGTAATACTTCAGTTTTTGCTGTTGTTTGTGTTTAAGTCACAAGGTTTGTTCTTTGTTTTTTCTCTTTATATGTGGACTCCAAGATAACTGAAGATCATGCCAACAGGGTGGATTTGCAATTTCAAGGAATTAAGTCCTTTCATATCTCTCATTTAATTGCCACTGTCATGTCACCCTGTAACCCTGTAAATTTTATTGCATTTTATCAGATAAGGAAACTACCACTGACCACATAACTCTTTTTAAATTTTTTCTTTCCTGAGACATAGTCTCACTATTTAGCTCTGGCTCACCTGGAACTCTCTGTGCAGACCAGGCAGGCCTCAAATGTGCAAAGGTCCACTTGTCTCTGTTTCCCAAGTGGAGAGTGCTAGGATTAAAGGTACACACCACTCATGTATTGCCTGTGGCTGCATAACTCCTAAAAGTGAAGTAAAGTTGGGCCTGGCGGTGGTGGCACATACCTTTAATGCCAGCACTCAGGAGAGAGAGGAAGGCAGATCTCTGTGGGTTCTGAGACAACTAGGGCGACACAGAGAAACCCTGTCTTGAAAAATCGGAAGAAAAGAAAAGTGAGGTGAGGTTGAGATGCAATAAGCACGGATGAGCCTAAAGGACACGATACGCCTGTTCCTGGTGGAATTGTACAAGTACTGAGGGGCGTGTCAGAGGCTAGGTGTGTGACGCCAATGGGGAGATGTTGGGCACATACTCTGAACGTTAAGATGAGGACGTTGTGGGCATCTACTGCTCTTTCTAGAGCTGCATCTAGACCTCCCGCTCTCCACCACTGATTCTCTAGGAGAGGTGATGGCGTGTGGTAACTCTGTTGTAGCAATCGTTAGACACGCTGGGGTTTTTTTCTTTCTTTCTTTGGTGGGGGAGGGATAACAAGTTCTCCTGTGTCCCAGGCCGGTCTCTAACTTCCTGTGTGGCTGAGGATGAACTTCTAATTCCCCTTTTGCCTCTTCTAGAGTGCTAGGATTGCAGACGTGCAGTTTTCCCTGAATATATACATCTCCAGGCATCATCTTGGATACCTTGAATATGTATATGTTCTTTAAAAAATGCTTTAGGCTATATTTATTTATCCATTTTTTTAAAAAGATGTATTTATTTTATGTATGTCACTCTCTTTAGATGCACCAGAAGAGGGCATCAGATCCCATTACAGATGTTTGTGAGCCACCATGTGGTTTCTGGGAATTGAACTCAGAACCTCTGGAAGAGCAGTCAGTGCTCTTAACTGCTGAGCCTCCCTCCAGCCCCCTTATTCATTCATTTATCTGTGTGTGTTCAAGTATGTGTGTGTGTGTGTGTGTATATATGGAGGTCAGAGGGCACCTTTTGGGCATTGTTTGCAAGAGTCAGTTTTTTCCTTCCACTGTGCTGGTCTCTGGAATTGAATTCAGGCCCTCAAACTTGTCAGCAAGTGTCCTTACCAGTTGAACTATCTTGCTACCTCAAGAGCTGCATTACAGAGCAGAGTGACATATGCCTCTAATCCCAGCATTGGAGGATTCCGTGACATCGAGAGCATGAAACAGCATAATTCATTATCAATCATTCAAGAAGGCAAATTACACGGGGCATGGCAGCTTGTGCCGAGAATCTTAGTACTCGGGAGACTAAGGCTGGATGGTTGCTGAGAATTATGGACCAGCCTGGACTACAGAATGGAAACCTGTCTCCAAAAGGCCAAAAGAAGAGTATAAATTAGTAACGCCTGATATCTTTAGATGGCGTGACAAGGGGCTGGTGAAATGGCTCAGTGTTTAGAGCACTTGCTGTTCTTCAGAAGGATCTAACATGAGTTCCCATCCCCCATGTCAGGCAGCTCACAATTACCTATGACTCCAGTTCCAGGACATTCAAAATTAGAAAACTCTAATCTCCAGAACACCTGCACACATGTGGTATACATAAGCCCATGCAGGTACATATGCATAAATATAAATTAAAACAACTAAAACATTTAAAAATTAAATGGCATAACATGCCAAAGAAGTCCTCTGAATATTTACAGAACATAGATATTTGTGTCACTGTAAAGAGACTAGAAATGTGCTTTACTTGTAGAATGCTTGTTCAGTTTAAGAGAGACACTGGAGTAACCGTTCTTAGTTCAAAAACAAAAACAAGCTACTAATTGAAAAATCAGTCAATTAAAAAGCACATGGATACATGTTCACGTTGCCCATTTCAGATTGTTCTTGGTTGGTTTTCTGTTTTGTTGTTGTTGTTGTTGCTGTTGTTGTTTGAGACAATTTCTCAAGGAACCCAAAATGACTTCTAACTTGCTATGTAGCCAAGGATAGCCTTGAACACTTGGTCTTCCTGCCTTCACTTCCTGCGTGGTAGATACAAGCCTAGGCCACTATGCTCAGTTTTCCCTTTCTTAACTCTCAAATTAATTGCCTTACTTTCTTTCCCCATCATAGAGTGGCTATTAATGAAGGAAGATGGAAAGACAAAACTTGCGTAGATGTTCCAGTATGGGTACAATCCTGATAGATTGTACCCTGGTGACTTAAAAACAGTGTTTTGCTGGGTGTGGCAGTGCTTAGTCAGGAAGCAAAGGAGGATTGCTGCATGTCTGAGATCAGCGTGGTCTACATAAGGAGTTCCAGGTCAGCCAGAGGTACACAGTAAGTCCAAGACCCTATTTAAATAACAACAAAACAACAACAACAACAACAAATGGGATCTGGAGAGTTGTCTCATCTGTTAAGAGTACTAGGTGTTCTTCTAAAGGACCAGGATTTGATTCCCGGCATGCACACAGCAGCTCACAACTGTCTCTAACTCTAATCCTAGGGTGTCTGACTACCTCTTTTGGTACCAGGCCTGTATGTGTACACAGACAAAGCTGTAGGCAAAATATCCACACAACAACAACAGCAACAACTACTACTACTAAACAACACATAAACTTGGTTTTTGGTTTCCTTTCCTTTTCTTTCATTTCCTTTCTACATGCATATGTTCTAATATCCTTTATGTATATGAGTGCACTGTAGTATCTTCAGACCCCAGAAGAGGGCATCAGATCCCATTACAGATGGTTGTGAGCCATCATGTGGTTGCTGGGAATTGAACTCAGGACCTCTGGAAGAGCAGCAGTCAATGCTCTTAACCACTGAGCCATCTCTCCAGCCCTTATTTCCTTTTTTGATGGTTGTTCAGTTATTGAACCTAGGCGGTCATCCTTCCACCCCCCACCACCCACTCACCCCTACCCCCTTGGGCGTAAATGACTTGCTTGAAAGACCTTTTTACATTTCCATATGCATTCACAAGGAAAACAATATAGTCAGGGCTCTTTATAAAAATATATTATGATGATGATTATTTATTTATTTACATGTACATGTGTGTGTCTGTATATGTGCATGTGTCTACTGTTTTGGCCATCTCTTGGAGCTGGACTTACAAGCAGTTGTAAGCTATCTGATATGGATGCTGGAGTTGAACCTAGGTCCTCTGCAAGAACAATACATGTTCCTAGCCACTTAGCCATCTCCCCTGCCTGAGTCAGCTCATTTTCAAAATAATATATGCTGCAGATAATCTGAGCTGTGTGTGACAATCTGGAGATGATGCTTCAGGTCTCTCAGTGTCATCACAGAGGTCAACACAAGCTGAGATGGAGTAGGTGAGGAGAGAGAGAGACTGTCCAGATCATAGTTAACTCCTGAGAGGTGACGAAGCCCTGTGCCCAGCAAAACCAGCCACCAAGAAACAGAATGGATTCACATGCTGAGACTCACAAACTGATAGGCCTTGCAGGGCCATCGTCAAGTCTAGCTTTTTCAGCTTCCGTGATCCAGTAGGAGGTGGCAGTCCTGCATCTTTGAGTGCTAAGGCCTGGGATGCATGAAGCCTGGGGCCTTTCAAAATAAATAGTAGCTGAATGTGGTGGATCTTGCCTGCACTCTCAGCTTCATGAGACTGAAGCAGGAGGATTACTGTGAGTTTAAGCCTAGATGAGACTCACAGAGTGAAACTGTCTCATAAAATCCACTCACAAAATTATTACAAGAGGAAACAAGGGCGTTTGAGGGTCTTGAGGATTTTGAAGATCACCGGGAGCATTTGGGGAATTTCATGAATTAGATGTGCATTTTGTTTCTGCTTTGTTTTAGCCACGTGATTGATACATGGTCCATATAACAGTTACACATGGGAGCCACTGGGGGATGTAGTGGAAACATGGTTAGTTTGTTTTTTCCAATCTTAAATTACAGCTCTGCTTTCCCTCTCCCTCCCTCTCCCTCTCCCTCTCCCTCTCCCTCTCCCTCTCCCTCTCCC
>NW_021604684.1:4855814-4876102 GCF_004785775.1 Grammomys surdaster
ACACACACACACACACACACACACACACACACACACACACACACAAAATGTTCGATTCTAATTTACTTCTCAATTCACCCTCGCCAGTGGCCACCAGAGTCTAGTAGTGCGTTTTACCCATTAAACCAATCAGGTCAAGCCAGAAAGGAAACTTACTACAAAGTACACCTTGTTTAAAATGCTCAAAGTCTGAAAATGAGACTTTGTAGCTGATGGGATTCCACACTCTAAGGTTTGGATTTGGAATCCTGCAGCTCCCACTGTATGACATCATTGTTTGTTTTGTCTCATTAAAACGAAGACTCATGATTACTAAGAACGCAGTGTTTTCCTCGGCACTGCCTGAACTTTCCCTGATACCTGTACATCATCACTTCAGTGTTAGGCACCCGTACAGGGGTTATGTGCTCATCATACTTGCTGAAAGTACATTGTCTCAATTCACTTATACTGGATAGTGTTTTTATTTGACTGTGTCATCCTGCAGCACAGTTTCTGTTTGTTGCCAGTCTACCAGTAAAGACACTTATCGGACATTCTCTATGAGGATAGAAAAGTGGAAGAACTTTCAGCGTGGCTACCAATGAGTTTGTGGGTTTGTGTGATTTCACCTCAGTATCCCTGCTGTCAATCAAAGCCCCATTGCAGCCTCATGTCAACTACCAGTAGCCAAAGCTAACCCACTGGGGTGCACTGGGCAGCCTCAGAACCTCTCAGCACAACCCACATAGTACATGCTAAAAAAATGAACAAAACACCTTCTCTGTTGGGAAGGTTTGTTGAACTTTGACCTCTTCAGATCAAGAAGTTACTAGAAGAAGTTGGTGGCGTCTCTGGGCAATTACAAGGAAAGGACATCATTATCTCTGTTGTCTGTATTTCATTCACCATTTTCCCTTGATACTGAGCTGTGATTGGTATTCAGGATAAGTCAAGACAAAATGCAAAGGTAGACATGTGGAATGAGAAAAGGAGAAACAGGTTGTATTGCAGAAAAGCAGACCGGCTGGCTGGCAGGAGTCAACTTCATAGAATGTTCTAGAAGCTTCCAAAAAATCTGTAATTCTACAAAAAGCTACACAGGACAGAGCCCCTTCCTTCAGTGTTATAATAGAAAGCTATCATGCTGCTGTGTGAATCATGCAGCATTCTAAGATTTGGGTTGTAAGGTCTGGGAGATGTAGGTCTTTGTGTGAAGGGAAAATACTTGCCACACTTAGTCATACTTGCCTGATCGTGAATTACTCACACTAGCAAAGGATGACAAAGCTGGGGATGCAAACTGGGATTCCAGGAGAGGTAGGGGACAGAGGAGATCATGAAACTCCATATTGGTGACGAGAACTCTTCTGGGTTCCGGATGTAGCTCAGTTGGTAGGTGTTTACTAGGCAGGCATCAAGTTCTCATCTCAAGCCCCACCAATACATAAAATAAAAAGGGTGGTGTGCCCTGTCCAATCCCAACATTTCAAGAGGTGGAGGCCGAAGACTATGAAGTTTCAGGTCATCCCCAGCTACATAGGAAGTCAGAAGTCTCGGCCTCAAAACACCAAAACCAAGAAACGAAAAGTAGGCTGGAGAGATGGCTCAGCGACGAAGAGTGCATGCTACTCTTCTGAAAGACCTGAGTTAGGTTCCCAGCACTCTGTGGTCTTCTGTAGCATCCCTAGCATCTGAAGCTTTGTGTGAGTTAACTTTTAGACTACTTTAAAATAAATAAATAATAATTTCAGATTGTTTTGAGACAGAATCTCATGTTAGGCTGTCATGGAACTCCCTACATAGGCACAGGTGACTTCAACTTCTGAATCTTTTATTCCACCTCCCAAATGCTAGTATTACAGGGTTGCACCATCATGCCCTGACTTATGGGGTGCTGATGATTGAGCCCAGGCTTTACGCATGCTAGACAAGCACTTTTCCACCTGAGCTGAACCCTCCCCTCACTCCTACAGCTTTTGTTTATGGGATAGTGTCTGCCGTTCAGGTTGGCTTAGAATTCACTGTGTAGCTCAGACTGGCCTCCAGCTTTGTGTCCTTTTGATTCTACAGACTGGTGTGCATGACTACACTAGTGGAATTGCCGAATTTCAATGAGCAAGTCTGTATTTTAACACTCTAAACTTCCATTTCCTTTCCTAACGGCATCAGGATCTGCTCAAGTTCCTCTTCTTAGATAGCTCAATAATCACATATTCATTTTATAAAGAACACACAGGAAGGCTCTTATCTGCCTTATCTCTTAGGGGTTTGTTGTCCAGTTTTTTTTCCCCCCTTGAGACAGGGTAGCCCTGGCTGTCCTAGAACTCACCCTGTAGAACAGGCTGACTTGGAACTCAGAAATCTTCCTCCCTCTGCTAGAAACAAAGGCGTGTGTTGTGGTTGAGAATGCAGTGTTTTCCTTGAGAACTTGGAGATCAAGATCTGGGCTTTGAGGTTTTCTGGTTTTGCTGTTTTTTGTTTTGTTTTGGCTTTGTTTCACCTACTGACCTATTTACTTTTAACTCTTGTCTGACTGCTGCTTAGATTCCAGTTCTATCAGTAAACCTTTGGCATAAAATATAAGCCTTTAATGAGGTGGTTTTAGAGAACAATCTAATCTGTGATGTAAATGTTGTTTACTAGAGGGCCTGTAGTAAGAGAGACACTTCCTGGAGACTGAGGTTGAATCACCACCGCTCAAAACAACGACACATCCAGGAGCTTCCCAGGCCTTGATTCATTGTCAAGTAATGAGTGTGCGCGTGCCCAGGTCTCTGCAGGCTGGGTGTGTAGGGGGAGTGTCCCAGCCTCCTGAATGTGCAGCTTCCTGGCTTTTGTAAGTCGCCTCCAGCTGGTTTGGACTTTCCAGAGTGGGCTTTTGTTCAGTGACAATTTTAACTGGACAGCTTCTCCTCCAGGGTCTGAAACTTATTTACTCCGGTATTGGAGAGATTTCCTGGGACTGGAGTTACAGAACACTGTTGGCAGGCTACAATGCCAGGGATTGATCCTGGAAAATTTGAGAGAGCAGCCAGTGCTCATAACTTCTGAACCGGCACTCCAGTCCTTACAGTTTGCTGAGTAGGGCTTACTAAATTGTCCAGGCTGGGGGTTGGAGATAGCTCAGTGGTTAAGAGCAATTTTTGCACTTGCTGTAAGACCTGGCTGGGTTCGGTTCACAGCCCCTACATGATGACTCACAACCATCCATAGCTACAGTTTCAGGGGACTCAAAGCCTTCTTTTAGGCTTCATAGGCACCAGTCACACATGTGGTGCACATGCATACATACAGACAAAACATTCACATACAACTTAAAAGATGGTAGTTGGGTGATGGTGTTGTACATTTTTAATTCCAGCACTCAGGAAACAGAGGCTGGTGGATCTCTGAATTTGAGGCTAGCCTGGTCTACAGAGTGAGTTTCAGAACAGTTATAACTACACAAACAAAAGTATGGCTAGCTATATTGGCTCATGCCTTCATCTCAGTACTGGGAAAGCAGAGGTAGGTGGATATTTATTCTGTGTGTTGGAGACCAGCCTGATCCATATAGCAAGGTCCAAGCTAGCTATTTCAATCAATCAATCAATCAATCAATCAATCAAACAAACAAACACCCCCCCCACCAGACAAAAAAGGTAAAATATCCAGGCTGACCTTGAATTTAGGATCCTCTGCCTCAGTCTCCCAAGTACCTAGGATTACAGACCTGTGCTATCATGTCAGGCTATTAGAGTTTTTGTTTGTTTTAAAATAACATTTATTAACTCTATGTATGCACATACTCATGCATGCCGCAGCTTGTGGAGGAGACCAGAGGACAGTTTGCAGGAGTTGAATCTTTTTTCCACCATATGAGTCCCAGGGATTGAATTTATGTTGTCAATTTTGGTGGCCAGCCCTGTTACCTACTGAGCCATCTCACTGGGCAGAAATCTCCTTTATATTTTAATGACTATTTTCTTTTTTAGTACACTTTCAGATTTGCAACAAAATTGAAGTGACCATGGAGGGATGCTCCTGTATTCTCTACTGCCAGAAACACAACCTTCCTGACTGGCACTAGAGTCGGGTGCCAGAGCCACTGATGGACAGCAGTTTACACAAGATCTTCTAGCAGTGTGTATCAGATGTCATTTCTGAGTCATGTCACTACTGCTCAACGCATAGACCTCCTGGAAGGCAGGGTCTGAATCTGCTGAAGGAGAGGGCCAAGTATAGACATTTTTCATCCTGGCATGGACAAAGAATTCACTGAAATGAAGGGAGGGTTTGTTACTCATTTTTTAAGAAGTAATGGCTGCCTGCCTGCCTTCCCACCCAAATGATAGTCTGTGCCCACTAGCTGGGGTGACATTAGAAGTGTTCACAGAGAGGCCTGATCCTGATGCTAATTACACAGAACCTGCTCATAAAGCCAACTCAGGCCAAAATGTCCCAGAAATCCAAGGCCCCAGGGTTCTCTTTTACTAGAGGTAACAGATGCCGGTCTGCTGAGTTGCAGAGATAAGCAGGACCTACTCCCAGGTTTTTGTTTCCTTAATTACTGGCTCTTTAGGACTTTGGCTCTGTGGGAGCTAGACTAGCAAGCCTGTTTAAGAGCCACCTTTATCTATTGAAAACACATTCCTCTCCTCTTCGCTTGATTTACAGCCTATTAGAGACATAAGTGGTACAAGTCATAGCTCCTCTGCTAGAAACTTCAGCCCCAAGAGGGAGAGATCCATGTCCAGGTCTTTAGAACTCAGTGTCCCCACTGTGCCCAGGACAAATGGGCCAGCCAATGTTTACTAGGGGATCCAGTGAGTGATGACTAAGAATCCTTATTAGAAAGGTGAACAGAGCTGACTTAGTTTCTCTTATTGGTTAACAGTTGCTACTACCTGTTGACCTTCAATAACCAATCATAATAGATTGCTGTCTCTGGCCTATGATAGAGACAAGCTTTTACTTGTATTTTACTTTATCTTATTGCTAGACAAACACCTTTACCAACTGAGCTACAACCGTAGACAACAAAATCCTCCTTGTGGACAGACAGTAAAGGAAAACAGAGACACTATGCAACTTGTCTAAGCTGCACAGTTTGGAGTATAAGTGGGTTCTATTTGTTCTTAAGTTTCTTGGGCTAGCTGCAGCATCAAACTCCAGAGCTGTTAGAGATGGCGTCTGGGGGCCATTTAGTCAAAAAACATAGCCTAGTAAAGCAAAGGGCTGAAAAGGTGGTAGTCGTGCCGGTGGGGTGTGGTCGAGTGGTGGAATGGGTGACTTCATCCTAAAAGCTGCTGCTGAGTCCTGCAAGGTGAAAGGCCTTGGCTGCCTGGCCTCTCTTAGCTCAGACACTGGACGCATGACACCATTCTGAAGTGTTCCTTTCTCTCAAAACAGCCCACCTCAGCTGGCTTGGTCAGGACCTCTAAACAGCATCACTGAGGGCTAGGAATGTATGCAGTTAGCAGAAGGCTTGCCTACCAAGCCTTTACCTTGGGTTTGATCCCCAGCATCATATAATATAGGGTACAGTAGCACACATCTGTAATCCTGGCCCCAGCTCTTGGGAAATAAAGCCAGAAGGAGAAGAATCTCAAGTTCATCCTTGGTTACATTAAATTTTTTTTTTTTTAAGCAGCATGGACAAGTGCAGATGTTAAGTGGCAAACAAACATGTGCTCCATGAAGCTCCACCCTGTGGCGCACAGGACACTGAGACCTTCACTATTCCCCCTCCTCAGCCTGCCTTCATCTCAACTGACCCTGAAGTCTGCAGGACTTTCTGAAGCTTTCCCAGTCCTGGTTTTCCCTCCATAAACCTCTGGGCAGGTGGGTGAGTGCCCTCACTTTCACCTGTCGCTGCTAGAATCCAGAATGGCCCAAGCGCTTTTTACAGTGGGGCCCCCACCTCCACCTCTGTTATGACTCAGTCTGTCCACAGCCCAGAAAACAAGAAAGAGCTCCATCCTGGAGAAGCAGTTTCCAGGGGCTTCCTTCTACCGAATGGTAATAGTGTATGCTTTAGACTCTGCTTGTAGTCTACTGGCTACTGTTCCATACTTGCTCAACTGCCGAGCTGCTGGAGGAGCAAGCAAGACTTAAATGCTGCAGATGAGCTGGGCATATAGCAGAAGTATGTAATCCCACTGTGTGAGAACAGAGGTGGGAGAATCAGGACGCTAGGACATCTTTAGGTCATGAAGTGATAGGACAGCCTAGGCTACAGGAAACTCTTTCTCATTTAAAAAAAAAAAAAAAAGGTAGAAGCCAGGTGTTGTGTTGTAAACCTTTAGTCCCAGCACTTGAGGGACAGAGGCAGACAGATATCTGAGGCAGACAGATATCAGGCCAGCCTGATCTACAAAGCAAGTTCCAGGACAGCCAGGGTTACACAGAGAAACCCTTTCTAGAAAAACAAAACAAAACAAAATAGCAAACAAAGAAGCAAACAAGTGGAAGAGGACTATGTGGAGAGATGCATGGCTCCTCTCTGCATTTGAGATCACTGGCTGCTCTTCCAGAGGACCCAAGTGCAATTCCCTGCATGTACTAGGTGACAGCGGCTCACAACCTCCTGTAACTCCAGTTCCAGGAAACTAGATGTCCTCTTCTGGACTTAACTGGTACCAGGGGCAAACATTGGTATACAGACATATATATGCAGATCAAACCGCATATGCAAAAGATTAAAAAAATGTTTGTTTTCTTTTGGTTTGTGACAGCATCTCATAATGTAGCCTTGGTTGACCTGGAACTTTCTATGTAGATCAGGCTGGCCTTGAACTCACAGAGATCTGTCTGTCTCTGCTGGGATTAAAGGTACAAGCCATCACTGAAGAGGTGAAGTATAGCTACATTATGAGGTTGGGTCTAGCCTAGGATACATGAGACCAGGGAACCCAAGGCAGAAGGATTGTTTTAAGTTCAAGTCCAATTTGGAATACAAGGTAAGTCTCAAGCCAGTTTGGCTAGAGAATGAAATCTTTTGTGAGGGCCAATAACAAAAATATCCCTTGCCCAAACAAAAAAAAAACAAATGAGTTGTTTCTTTTTCTTTTCTTCTCTTGTTCTATGTAACCGATTGGATTCTTTGTTTTTGCAAAGTGGCAAGATTTCTCCAAACTTAGTAGCATAGACTACTGGCCTCTTGCCATGTGGTTAAAAGAAAATCAGAGCAAGCGAGCACAGTAGTTCTTCTTATTACTTAACACACACAAGCGTTATTGTATGTAGGTCTCCCATTAGGTACACAAAATTATCATACACTGCTGTTTGGCAAACAGCAACCTGTTGTTGGTGTGCTTTAACTTTTTATCTGAAATACTTATCTACTAGATTTAACAAAAGCTATCTTCCCAGCCCTTCTCCATACCCTTTGAGTAACTGACAACCTTTGTTTTGGTGTTGGTCTTCCTGGACAGCAACGATGTATCAGAATTATTTGTTGTAAAATCCTAGCCTATCAGAATTATTTGTTGTAGAATCCGGTTCTTCTCAATCATGCCTCGTCTTCTTTATTTTATTTTTTTCATGCATATAGTATTTTGCATGCTTCTATGTCTGAGTATTACCTGAGTGCTTGGTGCCTGTGGAGGTCAGAATCAGGTGTCGGATCTCTTGACACTGGAGTTATAGACAGTTTGTTAATCATCATATAGGTACTGAGAATTGAAGTTGGGCCCTCTACTAGAGAGGCCAGTGCTCTTAACTGCTGAGCCATCTCTCCACTTCCATGCCTGACTTCTTTATCCTCTTTAAATGGGAAAAGCAATGCTCAGTTAGGAAGAAACTTGGTGCCAATGAAGACTGCTTCATTTTACAGACAAGGAAACAGGCTGAACATGGATGTGGGTGAATGCAGTCAGAGTCAGTTGCCTAGAGACTTGCCCACTCTCCAGGAAGTCTTCAATACCTCTCCACACTCAGGTTTCCAGTCTTTGCACTGATGGAGCCTGCCAAATGGCAGAAAACCATCTGACTTCTCTCCCAGCCAGTGCCACCTGCTCTGTTCTTATTTGTGAATGATAGCCTACACCAAAATTCAGATATCAGTATACAGCAATGGTAGATCGAGCTCTTTTAAAAGAAGATCTGGCTGGGGCTAAGATGTTCCTCAGTCAGTAGAGTGCTTCTTTAGCACTAGCCATATATCGGGTATGATGATGCATAAACCAAGTACTAGGAGATATTCAAGGTCATCCTTGGCTACATAGTAAGTTTGAGGCTAGCCTGGGATACATGAGACTCTGTTTCAATAACAAGCAAAGATGGGGCTGGAGAGATGGCTGAGCAGTTAATAGCACAGACTGCTTTTGCAGAGGACCTGGGTTCAGTTCCCAGCACTCATGTCTGAACAGCTAGTAACCACCTACAACTCGAGCTCCAAAGGATCTGACACCCTCTTCTGAGGGGCACCGGTACTCTTATGCACATGCACGCATCATTTCAAAATAAAATACTAAAAAGGAAAAGGAAAACAGAAGAGAACTAGGGAGAAGCATAAAAACCAAGGACCGTTTGAGAGTCACAAGGAGCTTTGAGAACAAAGCTCAGGGCGACCAGTCTAGAAACCCAGAAAGCCTCGCAACAGACAACATTCAGAAGCCAAAAATGGAAAAGAGTCTTCTCCAAGCTTTTCCCTAATTTCTGGTGGTTTGCTGGCACTTTGCATTTTCACAGAGAAGCTACATGTCATAGTTAGTTTCAGCTGTCAAATTGACACGAACTCACAGAGATCGACCTGCCTCTGCCTCCTGAGACATTAAAAGCGTTTGGCACTACAGATTTCATTCTGGCCAAGGCAGGACCCAAGCCCAGGATGAAGATGCCAAGACAGACTTAGTTTCCATCGTGAAGCAGCTTATCACATAAGCATCTCAAAAGACTGGCTCATTTTCATTAGGACCACTCAGGTGAATGTTAGTGTCAGAGATGCCAAGAGGTAGTGCCACATCTGAGGCAGCGTCAAGAAGATTCAGCTAGGTAGGGGTGTCCCAAAGGTTTCCCAAGTCAAGCTTAGCCTGGGAGATGGCCAAAAGGCAAGTGCTAAAACCTGAAGTACTTGGTCACCATCTGAGGATTAGCAACAGCTGGACTGGAGCAAGAGGCTGGTCAAACATCCCAGGCAACACAGAAGGAAAGTCAAACACTAGCACCAAAAGGAAACAGAGAAGACTATGTCTTAGGAAAAAGAATGAAATGCAGGGGGCTGACGAGATGGCGCAGGTTCAGGAGAGAGGACTTAGGTTCAATTCCCAGCACTCACTCGGCAGCTCACAACTGTCCGTGACTCTGCTTCCAAGGGTTTGATACCCTCACACAGACATACAGGTAGACAAAACACCATTGTAGATAAAAATGAAAATGAATGAATCATTAAAGAATGAAACTCACTTTGGAGCCCAGAGACCAATTGAGTTTTTGAGGGGCAGACCCAAGGAAGAAAGGGAGGGAGAGAAGAGGTGTGTGTTTGTATGTGTGTGTGTGGTGTGTTTCTGCTCTAGATGTGTATGAGTGGAGACATTCTGTTTCACTTTACATAGGAAGGAAATGAGTTTTCTGATTTCCTCCTGCTTGGAAGAATCAATCCAAATGCCCAGTTTGGCTTTAACTGGTTAAGGGGACGGACATGCAGCAGTGTCTATATCGATGGCTACTGCTGTTTTTCATTAAATCCAGAACATTTTGTGGGAGCCGCAAAGAGAATTGCTTGAGGGGCTAAGAAACAAGTTTGTCTCCTGAAGGCAATCTGGTCAAGTGGGAGGCCCTGTAGCCAGAGTGAATGAAGGCTGACGTAGCTCATGGTCAAGGGGCACCAAGCAGGAGCCTTCCTGCCTGGTCTATCATTATTTTTGATTGTTCTACTGAGGATAACTCAGATCAATAAAGCCTGCAGGAGGTTTTTCCAAGCCACTTAACTCAGAATGATAGAGGTGCCAACAGGTACTGGGCTTATAAACCAGTCTTTATTATTGCTTGGCTGAGCCTGGTCTCCAAAGGAGCTATAAAATTTTATGGTTTGCTTTAACAAGCTGACTTTGGGAGTTAGGATTCGGTCTGGGTAAAATTTCCCTCTAGGATACTATTTCTGAATCTGTGGATCTCAACCCTTTTGGTAGTCAATCAACCCTTCATACAGGTCACACATCAGATATCCTGTGTAACAGATACCGTTTTAAAAAGTAGCAAGATTACAGTTATGAAGTAGCAAGGAAATAATTTTGTGGTTGGGGGCCACTGCAACACAAGGCACTGTATTAAAGTGTCTCAGCATTAGGAAGGTTGAGAACCACTGACCTAGGAGCTAAGTCAGCCAGCCCTTCCCTGATTTTGTGCATTGGCGGATTGAAGTTGAACCATTGCTTAGGAATAGTTTGCTAACTCCCTGTGTCGAGGATGTCCTAGTCACAGTGGATGTTTGTGTCTGTGGGTGCTTTTACTATTGTGAGGAGACAGGATCTTCCTATGTCACCTACACTGTCCTCACACTCAAAATCTTCCCACCTCACTTTTTGATGCTGGGATTACAGGGGTGTGCTCCCTTACACGCTTGGCATTTTATTTGGAGTAAAATTATATAAGTTTCCTGATTGGCCATTTATTGTTGCTGTTATTTTTACGGTTGTAGTTTTTCAAAGTCATTTCAGGACTAGTAACTTGAAAATACTTCTTTTAAATGCTCCTGTTTTCTTACAAGAAACTGGTGCTGAATTTCTTTCCAACTTATTGGCTTTTCCATTGAAATATAATTTAAATACATCCAAATTATATGGATGGGGGAATAGCTCATGCATAGGCAGAGTATGTGTAGGGTAAGACATTAGGTTTGATCCTTAGAACTCAAACAAATAAACAGGCAAATATGAAGAGTTGAACTGTGTGGAATGACTATTGCTAAGCCCTGGGGAAAAAAAGTAACAATGTAGCTGTAAGAACTCAAAATGTGGGCTAGGAGATGGCTACCTACGGAGCAAACCTGACAAACTGAGTTTGGTCACTGGAACCCACATCAGAAAGCCTAATGCAGTGGCATGGATCTGTAATCCTGGCACTCCCATGTCAGGATGGAAGGTGAAGGTGGGAGACTCGGGCAGAAGCTCTAAGACTAACTACATGAAGTACATACGAATTACTAATCACCTTGAGAAACGTTAGAAACCCTGCTCATGAAGGTTGTCCTCTGACTCCCACATGCTGTTATAGCATGGTGTCTAGAAGTCACACTGGAGGTCAGGCTGGCCTCTAACTCAGAGATCTGCCTGCCTCCACCTCCTGAGTGCTTAGACTAAAGGTGTGTGCCACCACTGCCCAGCAAAAATGTTTATTTCTTTACTGTTTAAATTACACATATGCATATTATAGTTATATGATTTCCCCTCCTTTACTCCCTTTCAAATTTTAAATTAACTAATGATTGATTTTAACCAGGAAGATTGCTGTTACGATAGCTGTAATAACCCTCAATCTTATTCTGTTTACTCCTAGAAATAGTGTCACATATTTATCTTAAACTCTTTTGTTAGATAGTAACATATGTATGTATAATATATACATATATAATGTATAAATGAAATCCTAATATAAGAATACAAATTCTTTCAACAGAAATAAATTTCAAGCAATAAATAAAAAAAATTAAGCTTAATTCAGCATAGTTTTTTCCAATTAATTAATTAATTCACTTTACAACCTAGTTTCCCCACCACACACCTCCCCCCACCCCATCTCCTTCACCTCTGAGAAAGGGAAGGTCCCTTCCTGGAAACAAATCCACTCTGGCACTGCAGGACTAGGCACTTCCTCTCCCGTTGAGGCCAGATGAGACAGCACAGTTAGGGGAACAGGATCCACAAATAGGTAACAGAGTCAGAGTAATCCCTTGCTCAAGTTGTTGGGGGACCCGCACAAAGACCAAGCTGTACATCTGCTACATATCTGGGGAGGCCTACTAGCCTATGTATACTCTTTGATTGGTGGTTCTGTCTCTGGGAGCCTGCAAGTGTCCAGGTTAGATGACTGTTGGTCTTCTTGTGGAGTTCCTGGTTCCTCAAGACTTCCAGAGCACTATTATTTGGCTGTGCATATCTGCATCTGTTTCAGTCAGCTGCTGGGTGGAGCCTCTCAGAGGACAGTTATGCTAGGCTCTTGTCTGTAAATCCAGGCTGACAGACACAAACAGTTTGAGTCTCCAAGGTAGTTGAAGGAGGAAGGAAGGCTAGCAATGTGTCTGTATAGATCTCCTGAGGACAACTTGGCACAGACACACACCCCAACTTGGCAGGGGTTGCTACTGCACTCACTTTTGTCATTTAGACCTCCATGGAGACGTGGCTGACTGGCACATTCACCAGAGTTGAGTTCACAGTGGACTCTAAGGAATCCAGGTGCACAGTCACAGAATGGAGCTCCAAGAGCATCCCAACACGCGGCACCATATAGACATGACTTTTAAAAGGTTTATTTATTTTATGTATTGAATACACTCACTATCTTCAGACACACCAGAAGAAGGCATTGTATCCCATTACAGATGGTTGTGAGCCACCATGTAGTTGCTGGGAATTGAACTCAGGACCTCTGGAAGAGCAGTCAGTGCTCTTAACTATGGAGCCATCGCTCCAGCCCCCAGTTTACTTCTTAATCTATAGTAAAAATACATATTTACACTAAGGAAATACAAATGTTTAAAATAAAGAGCCTTACATCTTGGTGTCTAGTTCACTGGAATCACTTTGAACAGTTCAGTTAGTTTCTGTTATGGTAGAAGGACTGTTATCTACTTTGATTGGTCTATGTGACTGGTGAGACACCTTTGCTCTGACACAGATATCCAACAAGGAGGTGAAATCAGGCCTTGCAATGTCTGTGCAGGAGCAGTCTCTCCTGTGTTTCATTGTACTCCACAGCCTCTGTATCATCATCTGAAACTCCCAGGCAGGCATTGAAGACACTTCAGCTATTACGCTACTTTTTTTTTTAAGATTTATGTATTTATTTTATGTATATGAGTAACACTGTATCTGTCTTCAGACATACCAGATATCCTGTTACAGATGGTTGTCAGCCACCATGTGGTTGCTGGGAATTGAACTCAGGACCTCTGGAAGAGCGTGCTCTTAACCGCTGAGCCATCTCTCCAGCCCTACCATTACACTACTTTCTATTCCCAAGTTTGACAAGCCACTCTGATTAAGCCACATGTAAATGACAGATACTTTGATGCATGTTCTAAATACTGTCTTCCTGCTGACAGCTGAGTAAGTAGTCAAAATTTGCTGTCCTGAAGTATACACACACCCTGATTGTTTACCTTTAGATTGCCAATTTGTTTCTTGAACATTGTAGTCCAAAAATTTTTACATATGAACTTCATGATTTCTAATGCATCCTTTCACACTGCAGTATCTTTGGTAAACCTTTCTATCAATCTTTATCCCACTCGAAACTCTATGCTTTCCAGCTTAGTAATGCATGCATTTTCTACTTCCCATCGCTTGATGGACTTGTATACATTCCGGGCACCATCTTGTTATGGAGAAGCAAAAACAAACTCCTCATCGCCCATTTCTGTCTATCCCCCATCCACTGCTGAGTCGGTTCCAATTAGTGCAAGACTCGAGGTTCCTGTTAGTCCGTGCTGGACCCCTGGCGGCCTACCCTGTGGCTAATGCTGCAGAGGGCTGCTGTGGACCATGCCCCTTGCCAGGGCTGCCACCCTATGACAGTCCCACACCCCATTCAATCGCCTGGCCAGCAGTGTGTTTAAGTTCTTTTTTAAAAGTATGTGTTTTTGCCTATACGTTATGTATGGCATCATGTGCTTCTTGCCCTCGGAGATGTTTATTGCCAAGACTCCAATACATAAAAGTGTGGAATGGAAGTGCTTCAGGGAAAGACATAAAGAACTTTGCAATCTTTTACTTCTCAAGTGTGTGCTTGGGGTCAGAATACTTTTATTGCGTTCCCTACCACACATGCAGGAGATGAGAGCAGTCTTACTTTCAGCACTAGGGCATCTACAGAGCCAAGAAGAGAAAGGATGGTAACCCTGGTGGCCAGGGGCCTCCTAACTCACTCACAGGTCTGGAAAAATGTCCTACTATTTACATGATCTTTTCCCTGATAAAGCACTCATGCAAGAATCCAACGATCCAATGGTTATGAGTTCAACATTGCAGACAGTCCAGACTCCAAATAAAATCCACAATGGCTTAAGTGTTTCCATTAAAATTTTTAAAAAGAAAGGTTAAGAGCACCGGAGAGCCTGGGGTTCAATTCCCAGCACTTTCATGATGGCTCACAACATTTGTAATTTTGCCTAATCTGAGTAGTGGAGGTCACCTCACTGCACAAGGTCTGTGATACAGCACCGGACTCCTTTACGGGTGAGCGGCCACCCCCCGGGCCCCCTGGGCCGCCGGGCGGGTCCCTTAGAGGCAGGAGCGCAGTGCAGGCCACGGGTTGCTGTGCTGTAAGATCACTGTAGTGTCCAGCTCCACTCAGATCACCCGGAGTAGGCTTTGCTTCCTGAACCTGCCAGGTATGGACTTCTTTCAACTTCCACAGGCCACAACCGGTCCAAACTTGTTGCTGCTGATTGTGAGTGACTCTGGTCTTTTCGTTGATCAGGGGAAAGGATTAAGAAAGGATGTTTGACTTTAGTGATTTTTGCCTTCCCTGCCCTGAAGGCATGTTTTGACTGGGAACATTTTCCCAGCTCCTAGGAGGCAGAGAAGGAGCTCTTGCATATCAATAGTGTCTGGGTTCTTTGTCTCAGCTGGGAAATGTGGTGACTTAGACTTCTCCCTTCCGAAGAGAGGAAAGGGAGAAGTTTGCTGTTCTTTACAAAGTTCAAATGACTCCCACTCCCAGTCCAAAGCTGCTGAGCTACTGTGCCATGGGTAAATTGTTTTTATAAATTCTATAATTATTGTTTAACTCTGAAATTCTACTTTAGTGTGCTATATCCTATAGTTTTGTTTTGGGGACAGTCTCACCTAGTCCTGACAGCTTAAACTCAAAATGTAGCCAAGGCTGGTCTTGAACTCCCGATTCTCCAGCCCCAGCCTCCAGGCACCAGGGTCATCATGCCCAGCATCTATTACACTATCATTTTCGAAGGAGTCATTTGTCAGAGTGAACATTAAGATGTATCATATTCAGGAATTTATTAGGTTCATCAGTGGTTAACAGTTTGTGAGTTTTCCTTATTTCTGTTCACACACACACACACACACAATTCTTTGTCTTGCTCAATCATAAAGCAGCTTGCAGAAACTATGACAGATTGCTGCCAACTATGTTAGCCATCTTGTGAGCATAACCACCTTCCCCCCTCAAGGCAATGCTATAATCTCACTTTAAGAAAATCGAGAGGCTGGGTGGTGGTGCTTTTAATTTCAGCACAGATTTCTGGGAGGCCAGCCTGGTGTACAAAGTGAATTTCAGGACAGCCAGGGCTGTTAAACAGAGAAATTCTGCCTTGAAAATCAGCCAATCAACCAACCCCCTCCAGAGAGAGAGAGAAAGAGAGAGAGAGAGAGAGAGAGAGAGAGAGAGAGAGAGAGAGAGAGAGAATTGAAGGCCTTTGAGATGGCTCAGCTAATAAAGGTGCCACCTGCCTTTGTTACACTAAGATTACACTAAGTCAGCTCCTGACGGCGGAGAGAGCTCTGAGTCACTCATTTGATCTCTGCATATGCACCGTGATATACGGGCATGTGCATACACATGAACAAATGGATAAATAAACAAATTATAAATCCTACATAAATAAATAAATGAAAAAAATAGACACACTATCACATACATAATAACACAGTAAGGGGCTGGAGAGATGGCTCAGCAGTTAAGAGCACTGACTGCTCATCCACAGATCCTGAGTTCAATTCCCAGCAACCACATGGTGGCTCACAACCATCTGTAATGGGATCCGGTGCCCTCTTCTTTTGTGTCTGAAGAGAGCAACAGTGTACTCACATGTGTAAAATAATAAATAAATCTTAAAAACAACTTTTCAATGTAATAAAGAGAATTGATGTTATTTCTCTATTGTTCCGTATGTAGCTCCGATGCCCCAAGTGTCTCAGAAAAGCTTTCATAGTTTTTTTCCCTCAAGATCCAATCAGAACGCGTACTTTGCCGTTGTTCCTTTCATTTATTTCTATGAACACTGATACTTACTTTTGTGTAAACTGTTCAGTGTGTTCATTTCTCATAACTAAATTCAGGACAGAGTTTTACACCAGACCTTCAGAAACAGATTATGTACTTTCTATTGGATCACGTTGGAGCTAGATTAGGCTGAGTCCTTAGATTAATAGAATTCTTCCAAAATCTTTGTATTTCTTTTCTATAAAGGCACAGTTGATCTATTGACATTTATAAGCAATCTTCAGGGTGTTCCTTCAGGGCTATGTGACAATCCCAAAGCTTTGGAGGAACCAGTCTGTGTACTACGGACCGTAAGTTGTAGAGAGAATGCTAGCTTATCCTGTCTATCTCTGTCAGCTGTGTCCTTTCACCTGTGTGTCGCTAAGGCTCAATAAAGGTCCAGGGGATCAAGTTTGAAGTCATCATTTCTAGTTCTTCTGAGCTGACAGAACTAGGAAACATGTATGTATGAACCTGCGCACATGTACCCGCCTATGACAGAGTGTGTGAACCTTTGCGTGTAATACTACCTGCCTGCAAGTGTTTCTGTATGTGTTCGTAGCATCTCTATTAAGCTAAGGATGAATCATAGGGCTCCCGCTCTCACCTAGTACTCAGGGCTCACTCTCAGCTTCCTCTCCTTGTTTTCCATTCCAACATTGTGAACCCCGCCCCTCCCCCATCCCATATCCGCCGCTCACTTGCAGGTTGGCTTTCTAAAACTTTGGAAGAATGAGTACCATCCTTCCGGTTGCCCTTTAGGGAACCTATCGTTACACTGACTTATTCCCCTTGTGTGTGTGTGTGTGTGTGCGCGCACGCGCGTGTGTGCCTGTGTGCCACAATGTGGAAGTTGGAGCCCCACTTGTGGAATTCCATCCTTTCTTTTGTGGGTTCCGGGTCTTGAACTCAGCTCCTTAGGCCTGGCAACAAGTGCTTTTATCAACAGAGTTGTCTTACAGCCCTTACTGTTCTTTTGATACTCTCCGAGAGTTTGGCCAATGGGAGTAGAATACACCCCCACTTGGACCTCAGTCTCTTACACGGGGTCTCATGTACTATGTAGCTGAGGATAGCATTGAACTTCTGATCCTTGACTATACTTCCACCTGAGATATAGATGTGACCCACCACACCTGATATGGGGTGCTGGGGACAGAACCTAGTGACTCATTCATGCTAGGTGTGCACTCTGCCAACTGTGGTGTGTTCTTTCATATCTGCCAGTCCTTGAAGGCTGCTTCCAGATACCAGATTTCTAAAACTGGCACGTAGGAAATCAGCTAGGAAAAGCTTTTCTGAGTTTCTCGTGTGCACACCACTGCACTTCCCGTCTGGTCTAGATAGGCTATCACATCACATCATCCTTTCCGTGGTCGTTTCTACCCCAGCACTCCAGCTCATTCTATGACTTTTCAACCCAAGGCGTCCTCACAGCTGCACAGAAACACATTTCTAGTCTGCCCTGTCCAGATGAGATATTACTTCCAATTCCTCTGTCCTGTCTCTCTGCTTGATTTTTCCTTCCTGTGGTTGTCACCCTAGTTTAGGCACACAGACCTGACTCTACCATCCTCTCCTCAATCCAGCTGTGCATCAGCTCTTACGAGTGTTCTATGTTCATTTTATTTAGCTTGTTTTGTTTTGAGACAGTGTCTCTCTATGTAGCCCTTGCTGGCCTGGAACTTACTATATAGACAAGATCAGCTTTGAACTCACAGAGGTCTGCCCACCTCTGCCTCTGAGTGCTGGGGTTAAAGGTGTCTACCATCACACTCAGAACATTTATTTATTTATTCTGGACAAGGTCTTTTGTAGTCCACGCTGGCCACAAACTCATTCGTTTGGATAGCTTTGCACTTCTCCCCACCTTCACTTCTAGAGAGCTGGGATGATAGGGATGTACTACCATATCTTATAAACTTGGGGTTTGAACTCAGATCTCCATACATGCTAGGCAAGAACTTTCCCAGCCCCAGCTCCAGATTTATTTTATTGTTTTAATGCCATGTTTATCGACTATACTAGGCTTTAGAAAGGAAGCTTAGAGGAGCCAGTCCTTACTCAGAAGCCACTGGAAACCTGTGCCTGGAGAGGAGGCAGAGACACAGTCGGGATACTGTGCTGGAGAAAGGGCTGAGCCTGGAAAAGCAGCAGACAGCTGCAGTGTTTTGAACAGTGCACCAAGAGAGCCTGAGTCCTGATTAGGAAGACCCCAGGCTACCTAAGAACAAAACCAGGATTTCTTTCGAATTGAATTGGTCTTAGATTACAAATCTGGAGTAAACAGAATGTTGATTTGGATAGTAAGGACAACAAGCTCTACACTTCAAAACAAAATACCGTTTGAAGGTTTTTTTTTTGAGGAGCCATAGAGATGGCTCCATGGGTAAAGGCACTTCCTTGCCTTAGAGGCTGAAGACTTCAGCTAACTCCTGAGAGCCACATGATGGGAGGAAAGAACCAACTCTACGAATTGCTCTCTGTCCTCCACAGGTTTGCCAAAGAACGTACACACACACACACACACACACACACACACACACACACACACAAAACAAAAGTGTAAAAATAAAATATAACGTGCATTAAAAAAATAGTTTTGAGAAGTTTGCTTTTCTTGTTCTTCTTTGGTTTGTCGAGACTGGGTCATCTATGTAACTCAGGGTGGCTTTGGACATGGTGTGGTTAGACGTGTGTAACCCACACACATCTTCTCTGAGGGAAATTTGAGGTAATTAGAGCATCTCTGACACATGGCACTATACCACAGTACAAAGCATGATACATCACAATACCAGACAGAAGATTCCTGGCTATTTATCTGAGCGACATCTTCAAGTAAGAGAGCTTTACTATTGTGCTAATTTTGATCTGGGATTACTATCGACTGATATGGATTAGGCCGTTGTCTCAACTCTGAGTGTGTGTGTGTGTGTATGTGTGTGTGTGTGTGAAGGGGAAGGCACTATGAAGTTATCTTCAAACTCACAGTCATCCTGCTTCAGCCTCCAAAATGCTAGGACCACAGTTGTGTGCCATTGTGTCTGGCTCCAGGGTAATTCTTACATTTATTAGTTTGTGTGTGATGTCAGCAAATGGCTTCTCTATTTCCACCACTCAGTGACTAGGCCTGTTTAAAAGTATGTTTCTGCAGCACTAGCGCCCTCTTGTGGCAGAATAGCTACTGGAGAAAACCAGGCTTGGGACAAACGTACTCAAAAGAACCTGGCTAATTAACATTTGAATTTAAACCCAGAGCTAAAGGAAAGATGTTTAGTGTTTTAATCACAGTGTAGACACGGCTACGTTATCCTACTCACTTGGGAAAAAAAAACAGATAATGATCATTTTGTTTATTCGTTTTGAGATATGGTCTCATTTTGTAGCCCTAGCTGGTCTGGAAATCGATGTTTAGACCAAGCTGACCTGGAACTTGAAAGGGTCCTCCTGGCTCCACCTCCCCCACTGGAGTTACCATTGCACACCATCAAACCTGGCACTGTCTTGTTTTGGTGTTTAGTTTTTGTTATTGCTAAATGTAAAATGCTACTGAGGATTGGAAAATGAGTTTGTAGTCACTGTCGTAGGGAGTGTGGTTCTGTCTGAACTTTCAGACAGATACTTTGGAAGTAAGTTTCAAATGTGACACATCCTTAAAATTTGAATAGGCATCCTACCATTGGGGGTTCCTGTAGAATACTTTTACACACAACTCAAAAGAGGTACATGGGGGGCTGGAGAGATGGCTCAGCGGTTAAGAGCACTGATTGCTCTTCCAGAGGTCCTGAGTTCAATTCCCAGCAACTACATGGTGGCTCACAACCATCTGTAATGAGATCTGATGTCTTCTGGTGTGTCTGAAGACAGCTACAGTGTACTCATATACATTAAATAAATAAATAAATAAATAAATAGATCTATCTTTAAAAAAAAAGAGATACATGGGAGAATATTCCTAAAAGGAGATAGGTGGGAGGAAACAGCCAATGTTCCCAAAGAAAGAACTGAATAGAAAATATGGCTCCTCCATGCGATGGACTATTACAGAGTCATACTCATTGACAAGGATTATTGGGTGAAGACAGGAGGTAAGGTGGACTTGGTACTATAGCTCCAGTCTCTCTCTCTCTCTCTCTCTCTCTCTCTCTCTCTCTCTC
>NW_021604684.1:4876202-4895280 GCF_004785775.1 Grammomys surdaster
TATATAGATAGTATAGACTAGGCTGTCCTTTAGTTCACAAAGATCTGCCTGCCTCTGTCTCCCATCAGAGGAGATTAAAACGTGTGTGTCCTGATGAGTCACCTGAGGATGACCTTGAACTGAAGACAGTACTTGTACCTCAGTCTCCCAAGTCTGGGGTTATAGGTGTATACCATCACCAAGCTTAAGGTGTGTGTGTGTGTGTGTGTGTGTGTGTGTGTGTGTGTGTTTGACAGTGTTGAAAGGTTAGCAAGAAGAAAAACAGGGGAAGGAGTGAGTGACAAGACAGAGCAGGCTTTTTATTTGGAGGGAAAACCTGCAGGCAAGGACTCGGTGAGAGTCAGAGCTTATCACCTGCTTGCTTACAAGATAAGGTCGTTACAGGGCTGAAAGGGTTGGGGAGGAGAGTGAAAGATTTTCTTTTTTGGTCCACAACTTGCCGTTGCTGAAGGCAAGCAGTGAGTGAAGAATGCTGGGTAATCTGTTAACATTTCCTCTGACTGGCATATCCGTTTCCTCTCTCAGGTCTTTAATGCCCGAGGTTCTCTCTTTTATCTCTAGTGTTCTGTTGTGAGGCTTGTCGCTGCGTTTCCTGGGTGAGTTCCTAAATGTTTCATCTTCAGATTTCTCTCAGTTTGTGTTCTCTTTGTCTTTTTAAAAAATATTTATTTATTTTTAAAGATTTATTTATTTTATGTATATGAATACACTGTCCCTGTCTTCAGACACACCAGAAGAGGGCATCATATCCCATTACCGATGGTTGTGAGCCACCATGTGGTTGCTGGGAATTGAACTCAGCAGCTCTGGAAGAGCAGTCAGTGCTCTTAACCACTGAGTCATCTCTCCGGCCCCCCCAAAGTATTTATTTTTATGAGCATTGGTGCTTTGCCTGTCTGTGTGAGGGTACCAGGTCTTCTGGAACTGGAGTTACAGACATTTGTGAGCTACCTTGTGGGTGCTGGAAATTGAACCTAGGTCTTCTGGAAGAACAAGCAGTTAGTGCTCTTAACCACTGAACCATCTTTCCAGCCCCCTTCATTGATTTCTATAAGGGATTTATTAGTTTTCTTTTAAGGACCACTAACATATTTATAAAGGCTATTTTGAAGTCCCAGATATCTGGCCTTGTGTTGGGTGGATATTCCATTTCTTGGTTCTGTTGCCCATTTGACTTCTTAGGAGACTGTGGTGGCTGTGGGTGGTCTGGTAGGGAATGCTTCTGAGCCAGAGGAGGCTACCTGGGGTTCAGTGTTTCTTTGACTTGGGAGTTGACACTTAGGGATGTTCTAGAAGAGGAGAGAGGTGTTCAAGGGGGTCCACTGAGACAGAAAATCAGGGTGTGCCACCAGGATCTTCTTAGTCCCTTAGGAATGAGGGCAGAGAGACAGGAGAGTAGTCCCCAGCAGGCTGTCTGTTACAGCACTGGGAATGAGACTGGGGGTTGGGTTTGGAAGAGAGGAGGCAGAGAACAAGATCTGAAGTTTGTCTCTTTGCTTCCCTGGTCTGTTTGCTTCCCCAGTAGGTTCCCAGGGAAAGGTTGCTGGAGCTGGGGCCTGGGATAACAGGATGAGTGGGCAGGAGGTTTGGAGGAGACAACCTGAGTGGTGTATTGGGGATGGGGGCAGAGAGAATGGGAGGCCACAGCAGGAGATGTGCTACAAGGATGGGCTCAATTATCTGTACCACTGATAGGTATTGTGATGAGCTCCTGTAATCTCAGCACTTGGGAAGTGAAGTCAGGAGGATCAGGGGGTCAAAGGTCATCCTATGCCACTTAGGAGTTGAAGGCTACCTTGGGATGCAGGAGACACTGCTTCAACACACACACACACACACACACATACACATTTGCAGAAAGTAATATTTGATTTTGACTCAAATACTTTCTTGATATCCTGGGATAGGATAGAAAAATTTTCTCCTTTAAGTACAGGAATTTGCCTCTGTACAGCATAGTAAGTTTGAGTTTAGTCTAAAGCTGTATCTCAAACCATAAAACTCTATCTCAAAAAAAGGAAACTAACTTTGAAAATTTTTATTATCAAATATCCTTTTCCCGCTACTTCTTTAGGAGCCAAAAATAAATGAGGAAATATTCCTTAACCTATTTAAACGTCTGAGAGATCAATTCGCCCTGTTTTGCTACCCTGGATCCCTCTGCTGGCCTTGGGTCCCTGCCTGCTCAGTTGGGAAATATAAGATGTTTCCTTTTTGGAGTCAAACAACCCCAGTGGCTCATGGGAGATTCCATGACGCCAGGATCCAATCCACCCTCCAACCAGGCGAATCACTGAACGGAGGGCCGGCTTTACACTGCTGTTTAGGGATGTTTTACACGCTATTCCCAACAATAGCATTCCCAGAATTGTCTGCAACGCTACAAGTGTCATTAACTAAACTACCTAGAGATGGCGCTGTGGGTCCAAGAGAAAGAAAAGGTACCGGGCGCAAGGGCAAACGTTCCTTATGATCCCTGGAGCCTCAGAAATGCATTGCTTTTCCTTCCCTCCCCGTTTTCTTAATAAACGCCAGATTAAGCATACGCTTAGAAGAATCATTTTGTTCTCAACCCAGGAATTCCCTCCCCCTCAACTTGGTAAGAAATTGCAGGAGAAAAGGATCTAGCCCGGATGGAGTGGATGATGACGTACACATGCCCTTTGGAAAAGCTGTGTCTGTCATCCGTGACAGCCTGGCATAAGGGACAAAGCTGGGTGCAGGGGAATGAAAGAAAACCAGATGAAGCAAAGTGAGAAGTAAAACACAAATAATTGACACCATAAGTCACCGTCGAGCTTTTGGACTGAGGTGAGTCTGCTCCGATGGGATGAGTGTGTTTTCTGTCTCTTTCGCCAGATGTTAATTGAAAGTCAAAATGCTCTGACCCTGGGGTTGCTCCAGATCAAAGTCTTCAGTGAACAAAATCTCATCTATTCTTTGTGACAGCTCTTTGTGGTCACAGTTTTCTTTCATCCTTGGGTGTCACCTGCTAGGTTAGAACCAGAGTTGTGTTGGGAAGGGAGGCTCAGTGATCCCCAGTATAGCAAAAACAAGCAAAGTCAGGAGAGAAAGAGGTTAGAGGCCAAAGTCGTTAAGGAAGAGGGTGGGTAAGCAGACCTGAGCGGGTGACAGCTGTCCACCAGCTGGGCGTGCACGCCATCCCTTTTGGGTTTCAGGGAAGATGTTGACTTTCGAAACTTCCTTCTCTGTCAGTGGCCAGCCCTCTTACCCAGGAACAACTGGTGCACTTAAGGAAACAGATGGACACAGAGTCAAAGCCATAGGTCAAATGCACTCAGTACTGCATTCCTGTATTTAGCACTCCAAGGGCTTCAGACAGTTTCTCTCAAACACTGGGATCCAAAATAGTAGAGCAACCGTTTGTATCTGGAAGAAAGAGAGGGGGAAGGAAGGGAACCCCTCCCTCATGTTCTTTCTCTTTTCTCTCCCCTTGAACTTGCTGAGTATCAGAGCGTGACTTCTGATCCTTTTATCTCCATATCCTGACTACTGAGATTATTGGCCATGTGCTTTTTGTTGTTGTGTCTGTTTGTTTTGTTTTGTTTGTTTGTTTTAGGCAGGGTCTCACTATGTAGCCTTGGCTAGAACTTGCTATGTAGACCAGGTTGGCTTCAAACTCATAGAAATCCACCTGCCTCTGCTTCCAGAGCAGTAGTGCCAGGATTGAGGGCATGTGCCACCAGCCCCTGCTCACTGTGTCCCGTTTTACATGGTACTGGGCATTGAACTTAGAGTTTTACAAGCACTCTATCAACTGAGCTACAACTGCAGCCAAGTTTAGCTCAAGCTGGCCTCAGATTCGTGATCCGTCTGCCCCTATGCCCTTCAGAGCGTGCCACCAGTGTCGGCTATTTGGTTTTGTTTTTGAGACGGTCTTACTGTAGACTATGGAAGCCTTGAACTGGAAACCTTTCTGCCTCAGCTTCGCCAGTGCTGGGAACACAGGTGCTACACCAGGACATTCAGGAATGCTCTTTTAATCTTATTTGTGATCATGTTGCTCTACACATTGAAAGGATGTTTCTCCAGCCATGTGACTTCTTCTGGTTCCACTCAACCCGTTTCCAGTGCCCTTCCCAGAAACACATTCTTTCACTGTGGCAAGCTCGGTTCCTCTTTCTGTGCTTTGCCAGTATGGAGCATCTGGTTGTCATTGGCTTTGGTGAATCACTGGCTTGGTGAGCGGGAAGCATCATCACTGAATGGTCACATGGTCATCCTGCCCCTGGCAAAGTAACCTGTTCCCTCTGTTTCAACAGAAAGTGTGTCCTGTGGGTCTTTAATGTGGCTCTGTTGGGGCTGAAGGGTGCTTGAGGTCTTCCAGTCCCTCTTACATGGCATAACCTTAAGCAGTCCCTCGGGTCTGTGAGTTTTGATTTCAGTGGACAGAGCAGCTGTGTTTTCCTCTGTCTGACTCCGGGGCCTTGGGTTACCCATCAGCCAATCATTTTAACCTCAGCCTTCTGCAGTTGGAGTTCTTACCAAAGGACACCAGAGAGAAATGGTTCTGGTTCCCATTTGCTTCTGGGATAACAGAGAGGTGGGGGAGAGGGAGAGGGAGAGAGAGAGAATATGAATTTGATGGTCTGTAATCACGGTGTTGCTGGAGAAGATGGGGATTTAGGTGGCTCTGGGGTCCTCCCTCTATGGACAACTAATTTGTAATCAGGTGCCTTAGTGTGTGACCTACAATAATTTTAAAGCCATATTTCATTTAGAAAAACCAACAACGAAGAACACACAGATATTCATCATCTCTTTCCTCAGGTAGAACAACCCTGTGTCTGCTTAGCACTGTTGTACTTTTTATTGCTTGCCCCCCTCTACCGCATACACAGATATAAGTGTGTGCACGTGTACATACACCACACACACACACACACAGACACACACACACACAGACACACACCCTGCCTTATTTTGGGTAAAAATACTAGGTGTCACAGTTCTTTGCTTCTAGGTCTATCAGCCAACACACTCTGGGAACGAGCAGTTTCCAGCGTAAACATGTGGATATCACTGTTAATGAACAGAGTATTAGTTCCATAATACCAGCTAGTATACAATCCATATTCAAATACCCATATGTCTCTTCAAATGACTTTGCAGAGCTAGGCCATTTTCTATTCCAAAATCCAATCTCAGTTATTTGCATGGGTGTCATCAGTCCCTGGAGTCTTTTTTTAGCCATCCTTTCAACTTTCTATCATCTCTTAAGACACTGACTTTTTATTTTAGGACTCAGGCCAATTGGTCTTGTAGAATGTCCCCTAGTCTGAAATGGTCTGATTGCTTCCTTATGGTTAGATTTACAGTTGAAATAGCCATGCCAAGAAATCTGCACTGGTATTCTTTCATGGTCCTTACTACATCAGGAGGCCCAAATGTTCATGCTAAGTTTGATTTCTTTCCTAAGACAACGGCCATCAAACGCCTCCAAGGTCGAGATGCACTTTGTCTGTATACACAGTAGGTAATACATGGGTGGTTCTCTGGCTCTGTGGGAATAGCTTGTCCTCCAAGTACTCTTTCATCTGGTGATCTTGTCTGTAGTTGACCTTTGCATGAATAATAAAAGAGGGCCACAATGACAATTTCCTAATTTTACTCTTCCTTCTGATTATTAGCCAGTGTTGTAGAACGTTCCTTCCCCTCAAATTAACAAAAGGACTTACCACCCTTCTTGTAGCTGTAATACAAATACATGACTTGAATTACTTTAAGGGAGGCTTGAAGTTTGAAGATGATGTGGTCCATTGTGGCAGGTAAGACATATGGCAGTGTAGCTTTCTGTGACTGGAGAGGAAGCATGAATTCGCTTCCTCACACCAGGACACAGAGCATGGCAGTGCTCAGCTGGCTTTTGTCTGTGTTCTTTTCTAGTCTAGGACACTAGACAGTGGAATGGTGCCACACTTACCTCAGGAGAAGCATTCCTGCCCCGCTAATCCTTCCTGGAACGTCCCTCATAGACACACTCAGCAGTGAGCTTCACTGTGTTTCTTAATCCGATCAATCCAATACCCCGAAGTAACTGGCACACAAACCTTCCGTGAGCGATTGCTGGATGGTGTTTCTGGATGGGCGGTTCTGCCTTCTCTGATTGCTGATGTAATCTATCAGTGGTAATGAATCTGTCTCAGCCTTCTTTTGTCTCTCACACAGAATCATAAGAATTTGGATTCCATTTGAATTGAATTTTGAGTTACTTCTTCTTTCTTGTTAGATTCAAAACAGCCCAATGGGAAAGTCATGGTTGAGTGTTTATACTCCCCTCAACTACACGTATGAAACCAAGACCCCCATGATGGCAGTCTTAGGAGATGGGGGGTCTTTAGACAATGATCCCTTGCCTGCATAGTTAGTAGCATGCTTGCCTAGCTAATACCAGACCCGGATTCAGCTCCTAGTGCCATATTTTTTAAATTACAATTATAGAATTAAGTGCAAAGTAGTCACATTTTTCAAAAAGATCCCAGAGAGCTAGCCAGTTGCCCCACCTGCCTCCATATTGAATCTGCTAACACCTTGATCTTTCTTTCCAGCCTTTAGAACAATGGCGGACACATTTCTGTTGTTTGTAAGTCGCTCTGAGGCAGGGAAGCACAATGAATTGGGACTGCACATGGTTTAGGCTATGCCTATGCCCCTCTTTTGGTAACCCCTTTCTTCTAGTAACTATGCATTTGGCCACTTGAATTTATTACCAGCATGTACAGTGCATACACACATGCGCTCTCCGAACATGTGGTTAGCAACCTACCAACGACATAGGACCCCCACCTGGCTCGAGCTGCCCACATATCTCTCTGTAACAATGGAGTAAGTTTCTTCTCCCCTAACAACCATCAGCCTAAGCAGATCCTCCTTCAGTGGTCTTCTCCTTATGTCTGAGTAGAAGAATGGGAAGGCCAGTCTAGCCTGAACTGGATTTGAGTATATGTGCAATAAGGCACAATTTTGTCCTCAAGCCCACTTCTAGGCAGACCCCCTACTGGCTGTCTTATTCTTATGCATACTTGGATATTTGTAGGATTAAAATCAGATGCGCTGTGGAAAGCAACATGCACAGTGGAAAAGTGAGTTTAAGGTCTAGTCATCCCAACAGCCAGGTGGATCTGTTCCACCTGATCCAGCCTGATCGCAAGTTCCAGGCCAGCCAGAGCCACATTGTGAGACGCTGTTGCAAAACAAAGCAAAATAAAAACACAACGACAAACACATGTAAAAAAAAAAAAAAGAACCTGACTGATCAATCACAGTAGAGAAACATCCAGGCTAGACCCCTTAGCGATCAAACTCCTCCTCTTGAATTTCATAAAAGCATCTGAGTCCACGTGGTTTCTTCTTTCTTGCCACATAATCTAATCTTTTCTGTTATTTTCTTTAAATAAAGCCTCTTCACTATTTTGTAAGCTGTATGGGCTTTTATTTCTTTCTTGAATAAAATGTCAAGAGCCTGGAACTCCTGGGCCTTGACCTGGACCACTGACAACATGGTACTTTGTTATAGCTTTCCCACTGGCCTAAGAAGTAGCCATGAACTTGAACCTTCCATGATGACCACCATTTCTCCTCTTCCGCGGATTATTTCACACCACCCCCTTCTCCAGACATCCCATAATAACTGGCGCTGCATCATCGTTGAACTAAAAACAGCCTTGCTTCCTACTTCGTCAGTTGGAAAGATGACTAGAAGCTTTCGTATTGTCTCACCATCCTTATCTACCTGCTCTTGTTCCCACACACACTGCTTTCCTCCCCATCCTGTTCACACATGAGAGTTATCCCTGCCCCTATCAGACATTTCTGGAAAAATTTTTTTTTACTTACTTATTTATTTCTTTATTCTGTGTTAATCTCCTTGAGCCATGGTATCCATGGCTGGTTTTGGACTCCTCCACATCAGCCTCCTGAGTGCTAGGATGAAGGACCCCTCTTTCCCTCTCCCTCCCTCCCTGAAATGAAATCTTATTATGTAAGCAGCCTGGCCTTGAACTTGCAATTCTTTTGCCTCAGCTTCCTGATTACCTGGATTATGAACATTGCTACCACACTCAGTTATCATTTCCCCCAGCTTCCACTCTTTGTTCATTTCCTTTTAAGAATGTTAAAAGTGTGTGTGTGTGTGTGTGTGTGTAAGAGAGAGACAGAGACAGAGACAGAGAGTCAGAGTCTTCAGAGGGCACAAGGGATCAGATCCCTTGAAGTTGGCATCATAGACATCCTGACCTGAGTGCAGGGATCCCAAGTCTTAGTCTTCCTGGAAGAGCAGCAAGCATTCCTAACGGCTGAGCCATCTCTCCAGCCTTGTGCATTTCTAATAAACAATTTTAATCCAGTTCAGAGGAAGAGGGTTTATTGATTGACTGAACGAAACCAATTTTTTCTCAAGCTTGTCATTCCTTGTTCCCCTAAACAGCCTTCTAGGTTTATAATAATTCATATTTTTAACATGCTCACAGCTTTAAAAAGTTAAGTGAGGAACAGTGAGATGGTTTAGGTAAAGGAGGTCACTTCTCAAGCCTGAAGACGTGCCTTTGATCCCTGGACCTCACTGTGGAGACACAGTGATGACCTCTGACCTCCACACATACAAGCCTGGCACTCACACACACATCATACACACATCTCATACACATACCACACACACACACACACACACACCACATATACACACAAGCCTGCACACACACACTGTACTGGCTGGTTTTATGTGTCAACTTGACACAAGCTGGAGTTATCACAGAGAAAGGAGCCTCCCTTGAGGAAATGCCTCCATGAGATCCAGCTGTAAGGCATTTTCTCAATTAGTGATCAAGGGGGAAGGACCTATTGTGGGTGGTGCCATCCCTGGGCTGGTAGTCTTAGGTTCTATAAGAAAGCAGACTGAGCAAACTAAGGGAAACAAGCCAGTAAGTAGCATCCCTCCAGGGCCTCTGCATCAGCTCCTGCTTCCTGACCTGCTTGAGTTCCAGTCCTGACTTCCTTTGGTGATGAACAGCAATATGGAAATGTAAGCTGAATAAACCCTTTCCTCCCCAACTTGCTTCTTGGTCATGATGTTTATGGAGGAATAGAAACCCTAAGACACACACACACACACTCACACACCTCATATACTTACCACACACACCCCCATACACACATGTGCACACTCTCACATATACAATCATATACACATATCCAATACACACACCACACACAAATACACACAAGCCTTCATACACATATGCACACAATCACATCACACACAGAATACATCTTTCACACATACATACACACAAGCCTACACACATGCGCCTGGATTCATACATACACATATCCAACACACTACACACACACACACACACACACACACACACACACACTATCAAATAATTGTACATTGATTAACGTGAAAACTAGTGTTTCTTTGTCTCTTTCCTCTGCAGACAGGATTCTCAGTCCTTTAGGTAAAAGCATTTTTCACTTAAATACTTTCATTATTTTTTTCCTGGTCTTTATTTCTATATTCTTCTATATCCGTGCATTCTTATATAGATGTAGACGTCATGTTTTAGGTATCCTCTCATGACTTCACTCAGAGGATGTTCCGATCTGTTTCTTCTCTTCAGTCTTTCCCTGCTCCACTCTCTTCTGACCACCGTGAATCTGTAACAGGTCTTGGTTAAATTGATATTTGTATGCACAGATGAGCAGTATACAATTCTCTGTTTTTCTTAGAGATAGCAGATGTTTTCTTTTTTCCATTTCCTTAGCAGTCTTTACATCATTAATCTACCCTCAAAGTGTCTGCCAGCGAAATAAGCCTGTTAGGATTTCAAACATATCTTTCAACTCTTTCTGGTTTTCTTTTTGAAACATTTCTTCTGGAGTCTTTCCCCTGTGTGAGTTGGTGGCTCTCAAGGCCTGCTGTAAAACTACAGCCCTGGGGTCTCTTCTTGCTGTCACTCTGGAATTTTCTCTTCTGGTTCATCTCATTTCCTGGATCCCACATCATTGTTGTCAAAGTAAATTTCCTTCTCCTCCTCCTTTCCTTCCTTCTCCTTCTCTTCCTTCATGTCTTCTCATCCCTCCTCCCTCTCCTCTCCCTTCCCACCTCCTCCCATTCCTCCTCTTCCACCTCCTCTTATTCCTCCACCTCCTCTTCCTTCTTCACCTCCTCCCATTCCTCCTTTTCCCCCTTCCTTGTCATTTGATTCTGGGTCTCATGTAGCCAGGGATGCCCTTGAACTTTTTGTTCCCTTCCCCAGTGCTGCAACCACAGGCCTGTGCCATCATGCTCAGCCCACGGCATCTTTATTGGTTAACTGACTAATTTAACTCATTCATATTCCAGTGGATTTGTAGGAAACAATCCTGGGAGGATAAATGTTTAAAAATAAATACTTCATGTATGAAATTGTGTTAAAAATAATCAGGTGTGGTGACGGGCACCTGTGAGTCCAGCTACTCACTAGGGAGGTTGAAGCTGGAACTTTCTGAGTTTAAGCCCAGCTTGAATGGGCTGCATGGAATCCCGCACATCCTCCCTCTCCCTCCCCACCCCTGAAAAATTTTAAAAATGATTTTTGGAGTAATGAATCTAGTTTCTGTTCACTTCTGGGATAGTTCTATGAAGGTATATGTTCACTTTCTACACACTTTGGGGGTCTTATTTTGAATCTGACATTTTAGAAGTTCACAGTGATTTGTTGGTGTGAATTTAAAAAGATGATTTAGTTATCTGGAATGTTTTTCTGGTCTGTAAATCTATGTGCTTCAGTTCTTCAGAATTTTCTTGAATTGTTTCTTTTGAAAAAAATTTCACTTTAATGTGTGTGTGTCTGTGTGTGTGTGTGTATTTATGTCACACGTCACAGTTTGCAGCCTCTTGTTTTCTGGACAATTTCCTCAACTTCTTCTATTCCAAGCATTTCATTGGGTTTTTCAGCTTTGCCACAATAATTTTAATTTGCAAGAACATTTGTCTCTAATTCTTTTTCATTAATGTGACATTCTTTTTGTATCTTTGTGTACTTTGTTACCTTCTTTTACAGAAAAATTTCTCTTTCTGAGCTGTCTTTTTCCTGAGAACTCTTTTATTTGTTGAACCTATTTTATCTATCTATCATCTATCTATCTATCTATCTATCTATCTATCTATCTATCTATCTATCTATTTTATTTTATTTAGATAGATAGGGTTTCACTATGTGGGCTCTTTTGGATTAGAACTAGTTCAGTAGATTAGGCTCAGGATGGCCTTAATCTCAGAGAGATTTGCCTGCCTCTGGTCCACCTATCTCTGCCTCCTGAGTCCCGGGATGAAAGGCATATCACCCACTCCCTCTATTTATCCTGAAGTGGATTTCTGGAAGGATCACTCTTTACATTTCTCTTGCATCTGTCTTTAAACTTAACTTTGCATTTGCATGAGGCCCCTAGTTCATGACCAATGTCTCAAGGGTTATCTTTGTGGATGACAGTCTTATCAAAGGGACACCCAGAAAGCACCTGGTAAGAACGAGGTGACTATAGATATCATCTGTCACAAAAGGCTTGCTATTTGACCTGTTGACATTTCTTTTTGCCCTTGGCAGACATACTAGCCACCAGCGCGTTGATGCAGGAATGATCTAAGGTGTTATCATCAATGTTCTTTGTGATGAGAGCTTTGTATCCTAAGTAGGTCTAACCAGAACCAGCACCACTTCATCGGGTTTCATGAATGTGACCATTTCGACAGCAGCCACCAGAGCCTACAACAGACAGGAAACCCTGTCCTATTTCTATGATGTCATTTTTCTCTCATATTTAACCATCCTCCTAACTAGTGAGGGTACTGAAAAGACTGGAATATGATGAGAAAATCTGTGATGGGTGAGGCTTTGCAACTGGCAGCAAACATTTTTTAAATTTATGACAGTGTCTCATGTAGTCCAGGATGGCCTTGAGTGAACCAGTTGTGTAGCCAAGGATGACCTTGGATTTATGATCCTCCTGTCCTCATCTCCCAAATGTCGAGGTTACAGGTGTGAGTCCTCAGAGCTGACAGTAGGCATTTTTTAAAATATATATATTCTGTTTTCTGCTTGGACGTCTGGATTATTAAGCATAGAAGACTTTAAACAAATAGTATCTCGTTTGTTCTGCTTTGGAGCTTAAAATTAATTTTAGACAAACAAGTGGAGCTCGAAATGAGAGCTTTGTTTTCTGATAATGCACACCAGAACATGAGGCCCTAAATATTTCTCTTGAGTGTTGGCTAGGGTTTTTTTTGCTCCCCGCCCCCCACCCCCCACATTGACTAGTTTTATCTCAACTGGACACATGTTAGAGTCATCTGAGGAGAGGGCATCCCAGTTGAGAAAGCCTCTTTATAAGATTGGGCTGTAGACAAGCCTGTAGGGCATTTTCTTAATTAGTGATTGATGGGAGAGGGCCCCGCCCATGGTGGGTGGTTCTACGCCTGGGCTGGTGGTCCTGGGTTCTATAAGAAAGCAGGCTTATAGAGAAAGCCATGAAGAGCAAGCTAGTAAGCAGCACCATGGCCTCAGCACGAGCTCCTGCCTCCTGTCCTGGTGTCCTTCTGTGATGGACTGTAAATGTGGAGGCATAAGCCCAATATCCCTTTTCCTCCTGGTGTCTCATCACAACAATAATAACCCAAACTGAGCCATCTCGTTAAGTCAGTTCACAGGCCCCCCCCCCCCCCCCCCCCGGCTCACACAGAGGAAATCTTCTGGTGTCCTCTATGCAGACAGGCCATGCTGTAAATATCACCACACAGCACAGAGCAAACCTTAATGCTCTTTCTTGGTAAAAATGACTATGGTCTGGATATGTCCTCCCAAAAGCATGCTGGAAACTACAGTCCTGAGAGCTGATGGCAGGTAAAGGGTGGTTAGGCCACCTGAGTTCTCTTGCCATGAGGGGACTGAGGTCTTTATCTTGGGAACCAGCTTTTTATCTCAGGGGTAAATCTTAATAAAAATAGGAATTTGTCAACACCCACTCTTCTGATCTCCCGTTCATCCTAGTCCTTCTGGCACATCTAGAAACCTCTGGCAGATGCTGGACACCTCTCCCCATCCTTCTCCCCCAGCTTTCACAAGAGGAAGAAATAAATTTTTATTCTTTAAAAGTTATTTGGAAAGGCTTGAAAGATGGCTCAGTGAATAAGAGTGACTGATGTTCAGGCATGGGGAACTGAGTTCAAATCTCCAGTACCCACATCAAAAACCTAGAGTGGCCACATGAGTATCTGAGAGGCCACTAGTGTAGGGGTGCAAACGGCTTGCTGACTACAAGGCCAGAGACACTCTTCATGGGTACTGACTTTTAATACACTTTATAATTGGGGAGAGTTCTTCTACTCTCTCTTCTCATTTCCTGTCTCTTATCTTGGGTTCTTAAATTGAGGCCGTTCCCTGGCCAGAACAGCATGATTCTGCTTGTTCAGCCTTCTGCCTTTTATCAAAACTTTGTCTGATTCTTTTCAGTTAATCAAAACCAGGAGAGAGAATTCCATGATTACAGAACTTTTACTGTTTTTTTTTTCTTGTAAGGGTCAGTCACCGTGTATGTATATACGAGAGCATCCACGTAAGAGTGCTGTGGGACTGTGAGATTGCAGGTGTTCCTGTATTAAGACCCAGTTCAGAGCATCCATATGGGTCACTGGTGTGCGCTGTGAAGGACTTGTAAGAAATTATCAATGTAATTATCAACCAAGACCCTTAAGGAAGCAACTGTTTCATGTTCCTTCTGGTAGTACGATGTGGTTTGCTTGTGAAGATTAGTTTTCTCAGATAGACACAATGTAGAATTGTATAGAGAGAAGTCTCTGTGAGGATTGTCTGGGTTGGATTGGCCTAGTGGGCATGCCTGGGAGGGATTTTCTTAGTTGGGTTGAATGAAGTGGGAAGACTCTCTCGGCCTATGGGAAACACTTTGTCAGGGGCTGAATGCAAAGAGAGTGAGCTGACCACTGGCATATACACATGAATCCATTGTCCTCTGCTTTCACTGTGGATGTAAAGTGACCAGTTCTCTCAAACTCTTTAACACTGGGACTTCCCAGCCACGATAAGTGGTAACTTGGAACTGTGAGCTCCAACAGACCCTTTCTCCTCTAAATTGCCTTTCACGAGGTTGTTTGTCATAGCAACCAGAAAGGAAGCTACGGCAGCACCCATGACAGGATCCTTGGTGACAGGAACAAAGTTGATAGACACAAAGCCAGAGTCAATGGTTTTAGCACTGAACTTGTTTTGCTTTTCACTGACTATGAGAAACAATTAGTTTTTCACTAAGTATGTGAAAAGAGACAATTTGACAGTGATCCTTTTCTAAGTCTAAATTCCTCATGCTGAGATAAAGACTTACAGTGTCCTTGTCAGGAGGGATGGGCACATGTCAGTGAGGTCAGCCTGATTGATCTACATGGGCAATCTCCCAGCCTGTGGCCATGATAACCATTGAAGCACACAGTAGCATCCTTTTGAGAGTTATAGGAGCCCCATTCTTTTTTTTTTAAATTGTAAATATAATAAACAACAATAACATATTGCTGTGGAAGCTGCAGTGTGTCACGGCATGTCACAGCATATCACAGAGTCTTAGTTGGGGTTTCATTACTGTGAAGAGACACCATGACCATGGCAACTCTTATAAAAGGAAACATTTAATTGGGGCTGGCTTATACCTTTAAAAGTTTAGTTCATTAGCACCATGGTGAGAAGCATGGTGGCATGCAGGTAGACCTGGTGCTGGAGAAGGAACAGAGAGTTCTACATCTTGATCTGAAGGCAACCAGAAGACTATGTCACTAGACATGGCGTGTGCATAGGAGACCTCAAAGCCCATATCCACAGTAAGACACTTCCTCTAAAAAGGTGACAGCTACTCCAACAAGGCCACACCTCCTGTTTGTGCCACTCCCTATTGTAACAGTAACTCTATTCTCCAGTAGTAATTTCTACCATCTGCTAACCTAGGCCTAGTCCTGGAAGCTTCTAGCCTCCGTACAATCAAAATTAGACCAAGGGGGCTGGAGAGATGGCTCAGCGGTTAAGAGCACTAATTCCTCTTCCAGAGGTCCTGCGATCAATTCTCAGCAACCACATGGTGGCTCACAACCATCTGTAATGGGATCCAATGCTCTCTTCTGGTGTGCTTGTTATAGGAGCCCCATTCTTATCCACCGTTCTACTTTATGAAGTTTCAGTTACCAGTTTCAACTATAGTTCCCAATACTATACTGCAGTGGGGGATTAGGGTATTATGAGAGAGGTATCTGATACACATAACCTTTATTACTATCATATTATTATAATTTTGCTATACTTTATTATCAGTGGTTGTATTAAATTTTTTGTTGCTATGATAGATTATATGACAGAAGCAACTTAAGGGTGGAGAGCCTTTGTTTTGGCTCAAAATCCCAGCGGTTACCATCTGTACTGCTGGGGAAGGCATAGTGGCTGGATCAGTTTAGTCTATGGTGTGGAGAGTCTGCAGTACCTTCTGTTCTTGTCTTGGTGGATCGGGAAGCATGGAGCTCTGGTTGGAACAGAAACAGATCTCAACTCAAGGTCTTCAACTCGTGGCCCGTTTCTACTAGTTAGATCAAACATTATATTAAAACAGTGCCCAGGCTAGATGCCAGGTACCAGTCACATGATCCCCTGGAGGCATAGCTCACATTCCAGTCATATGGTTAATCATGTTACTCTCTTGAACAACTTTACAAATGTGGGTCTCAAAACTTCAGAAAGAAGCTTCTTTTATGACAGCTCCAGGATTTCTATGTTTAGTTTTTGTCTGGATGCCTATTGATGAGAATGGTGTATTGATGTCACCCTCTGTCTCTATGGGACTGATAGTCATTTAAGCTGTCGTAGCATTCCTTTTATGAATGTGAGTGTGCTTGTGTTTGGTGCATAGATGTTAAGAATTGCAGTGTCCTCTAGTGGAGTTTTCCTTTGATGAGTTTGCGGTGTCCTTCCCTATCTCTTTTGATTAGTTGTAGCTTGAAGTCTATTTTGTCAGATATTAAAATGGCTACTCTTGCTTGCTCCTTAGGTCCATTTCTTTGGAATATCTGTTTCCATCCTTTTATCTTGAGGTGATATCTATTCTTGATGTTAAGGTATGTTTCTTGGATGAAGCAAAACAGAAGGATGGGTTTTGTTGTTGTTGTTGTTGTTTTTGAATACAAACTGTTAGTCTGTATCTTTTTTTTTTTTTCTTGAGATAGGGTGTTTTTACATAGCCCCAGTTGTCTTAGAACTTGCTCTGTAGACCAGGCTGGCCTCAAACTTGCAGAGATCTGCCTGCCCCTACCTCTGGAGCCCCTTTCAGCTTTGCAGGTTTTAATATTCTTTCTTTGTTCTGTATGTTTAGTGTTTCGATTATTAGGTATCATGGGGAGTGTGGTGATTTGAATATGCTTGGCCCAGGGAGTGGCCAATATTAGTAGGTGTGGCCTTGTTGGGGGATGTGTGTTACTGTTGAGGAGGGCTTTCAGAGAGTCTCCTCCTAGCTGTCTAGAAATCAGTCTTCTCCTGGATACAGTCAGATCAAGATGTAGAACTCTTAGTTCCTCCAGTACCATGTCTGTCTGGACACTGCCATGCTTCCTGCCTTCATGATAATGGACTAACTCTGTGAGTCTATAAGCCAGCTCCAATTTTATAAGAATTGCCTTGATCATGGTGTCTCTTCACAGCAATGGAAATCCTAACCAAGACAGGAATTTCTTTTCTGTCTTTTGGTCCAGTCTATTTGGTGTTCTGTGTGCTCCTAGACACTTTTCTTAAGTTAGGAAGATTTTCTATGATTTTTCTAAAAATGTTTTTCCATGTCTTTGACCAGAACTTCTTCTCCTTCCTCTATCCCTATTATTCATAGATGTGCTCTTTCAGAATATTCCAGATTTACTCAATATTTTGTGCCTGGATTCTTTTAGATTTAACATTTTCTTCGATTGAGGTATCCATTTCTTCTATCTTGTCTTCAGTGCTTGAGATTTTTCTGTTCCATCTCTTGTATTCTGTTGGTGAGGCTTGCCTCTGGGTTTTTTGTTTGTGTTCTACACTTTTCATTTCCATTTCTACCCCAGTGTGGGTTTTCTTTAGTGACTCCATTTCCACTTTCACATCTTGAATACATTTCCTCATTTCATTCCACAGTTTTGTGTTTTCATAGATTTCTTTAGTGGATGTATTCACATACTCTTTAATGTCCTTGAGCAATTCATAGTAGCTATTTTGATGTCTTCATCTTGTGTTTCAGCTATGTTACATTTCTCATGTCCTATTGTAGTAGAGTCACTGGGGTCTAGCCGAGTTATATTGATCTGGCTGTTATTGATTGTGTTTTTATGCTGGCATCTAGTCATCTATGTTTGGGAGGATTATAATTCTAGGTGCTGATATCTGGTCTTGTGTTGTCATGTGGTGTCTTAGGGCTTCATGCTATGAAGAGACACCATGACCAAGACAACTCTTATAAAGGACAACATTTAATTAGATCTAGCTTACAGGTTCAGAGGTTCAGACTATTATCATGAAGCATGGCAGCTTCTAGGCAGGCATGGTGCTGGAGAAGCTGAGAGTTCTACATCTTCATCCAAAGGAAGCAGACTATCTTGCAGGCATCTAGGAGGAAGGTCTCTTTCACACTGGGCAGAGCTTCAAAGCCCACCCTCTCAGTGATGCATTTCCTTCAACACAGTCACACCTATTCTAACAAGGCCACATCTCCTAACAGTAGCACTTCCCATAGGCCAAGAATATTCAAACTACCACACACTAGTACACATAAATTAAAAATAAAGACTTGCCAGTTATGAATGCTACGTCTGTGAACCTCAAGTCTGACAGGCTGAAGTGCTGGGGCCAACACAACTGCTAGAACCTTTACCTCTCTTAGAAAAAAGTGAGAGAGGCAAGAGCTACAAACTAGCAAGAGTTTAACCAGCTCACAGTCTCCTGAACACGCTTTGGGGTCAGAGCCAGCTTAGAGCTTCAGCCCTGGAATGCTTTCAAAGTACCATCTCTTCAGGCCTTGGGAAGGGAGGATTTGCCTTTGAGAAATAAGCATCATGTCATACAGATGGAACACAATGTCCTCAGTCTCATTCTTTGGAGAAGCAGGCTGAGTCACAGCTCTGCCAAGATTATAGAAAGGAGGAGAAGGATTTCAGTGAATTCATTTCAGGCATGAGAGGTTTGGAGACATTTATATAGATAGCTTAAGCATGTACAGGCTGGAGGCACCTCTCCTGGCCGCATGTATTCGAGCCATAACCCTTAGTTGTCGTTTTCTGATAGTCAGGAATGCATGAAGACAGAACCAGCCAAAAACAAAGGGCCATATCAAAAATTCAGATGAATTCAAGGCCCTTAGATAGATAAAAGCTCAGCTAGAAACGAATGGGAAACCAGTTTAGAAATGGAAGTGTAGTCTTGGAGTTTCCTTTCAAACTTATACTATTTTTTTTTCAACATTTGAATGAGTAGAGGCTTATGTATCTCTGGCACTACATGCCTGAAGTAACAGTAAGCAACAGACTAATTTGAAAGTCTCAGGTGAAAAATAGAACTGCAGAAGAACCAAAGGAAGCTGGGCAGTTGTGGAACATGCCTTTACTCATTCCATGACAGCCAGTGCTACACAGAGAGATCTTGTCTCAAAACAAACAAACACACAAACAAAATAACACACACACACACACAAGCCAAAAGTACACAGGAAATATATGTCAAAATACACGCTAAGTACGTATGTAATCAGGAAGCATGAATACCTATATGAAGAATTAAACTGGGAGATGACCCTTAATGTCAGTACCTGGGAGGCAAAGCCAAGTGGACCTCTATGAGTTTGAGACTAACCTTATCTACACAGCGATTTTCAAGCTGGCCATAGAAATCCTGTTGTGCGTACACACACTCACACGCACACGCACACGCACACGCACACGCACAGAGAGAGAGAGAGAGAGAGAGAGAGAGAGAGAGAGAGAGAGAGAGAGAGAAAGACAGAGACAGAGACAGAGACA
>NW_021604684.1:4895380-4910710 GCF_004785775.1 Grammomys surdaster
CACTGAATAGTTTCTTCTCTTAGTTCACCTTAAGTGGGACCTGAAGACTGAATTCAGGCCACCAGGCTTTCATGACAAGCACCTCTATTGCTGAGCTCTTCTCCAACCCCAGGAATACTTTAAAATTTATACTACTTCTGTGTAGGAAGCATTATGGGATGGTATTTAATTATTTATATTTTCTGAACCCAGGGCCTCAGTAACACTAAGCAAGTCCTCTACCACTGAGCCATATCCCCAATCCTGTGTTTTCTTACATAAATGTTAGACTTCAGTGTGGGCATGAGGGTTGAGGAGATAGCTCAGTCAATAAAGTGACTGCTTTACAATCACAAGGACCTGAGTTTGGATCCCCAGAGTCCTTATAAAGAAACCAGATACTGGGCTGGAGAGATGGCTCAGTGATTAAGGGCACTGACTGCTCTTCCGGATAGCTGTGACATCCTGTGATAGCTACAGAGGGTTCTGTGACAGCTTTTGACTGCTGCAGTGGGCTTCATGACAGCCTTTGATAGTTACAGTAGGCTCTGTGACAGCTTGGGGAACTACAGTGAGCTTTATGACATCCTTTGATGGCTATAGTGGGCTTGATGACAGCTTTTAATAATACAAGTGGGCTGTGGAATAGGCCCTGATGTCTACAATGGGCTCTCAGACATCTTTTAATGAAAACTGTGGATATCATTACAGTTATGGGGGCTATAGTGGAGTATCTCTCTCTCTCTCTCTCTCTCTCTCTCTCTCTCTCTCTCTCTCTCACACACACACACACACACACACACACACACACACACACACAAATATAGGGAGATCTATAATGACCTTTGATTTCTACAGTTGGCCCTGGGATAACTATTTGTGCTATACCAAGTACTGTGGCAGGTTTTTATGGCCACAGTTGGCCTATAACAGATTTTTGATGGCTACAGTGGACTTGGCAACAGCTTTTTATGGGTATAGTAGGCTCCATGACAGTTTTTGATGGCTACAGTGGGCTCTAAGACAGCTTTGACACTGACAGTTGACTCTATAATAGCCTGTGATGCCCACACTATTATGTGACAGCTCATGATTGCTATAGTAGGCTTGATGACAGCTTTTGACATCCACGATGGGATCTATGACACTTTTGGACTGGTCTCTGACAGATTTTGATTGCTGCAAAGAGCTCCATGGTAGCTCTTGGTATTTATAGTAGTTTCTATGACAACCTTTGATGGCAAAACTGGGATCTATGATGGCTTTTGCTGGCTACAGTAGGCTCCATGACAGCCTTTGACTTCTACAGTATGCTCTGTGAAAGATTTGATGCTTACAGTGGGCTCTCGGACAGCATTTGGAGGCTACAGAGGGTCTTACGGTGGGTTTCAATCACTGTATGAGGCTCTTTGACATGTTTTGGCTATATCAGGAATTATGATGGGTCTGGACAAATACAGTGGACTTGATGATAGCTCTTGATGACTATAATGGGCTCTATGACAAATTTGCTGGCCCTGTGGGGTCTGTAACAGCTTTTGACTGCTACAGCGGGCTATATACTATATTTTAACATTTACAGTGAGCTATACCACACTCTGCAATAGCTACAGTGGGTTCTGGCAGCTATTGATGGCTACAGTGGGCTCTATAGTAGCTTTTAATGGCTACAGTTTCCTCCATGACAGAACTGACAATCACACTGGTCTCTCAGATAGGCTTCCATGGCTATAGTGAACTCTAGGAGAGCTTTTGGCTACTACCATGGCCCCTGTGACAGACAGCTGTTGATGGCAGCTCTGGGATCTCTGACAGCTTATGTGGCTATATAGGTCTCTAGGACAGATGTAGATTTTTACAGTGAATTCTGTGACAGCCTTTTGTGGCTATAGTGGGCTCGATGACAGCTTTTCGTACCTACAGTGAATCTCATGAGAACTTCTGGTGTGTATACCGGGTTCTATGACAGGTTTTTATGGCTAAAGCAGCTCTGACATGTGTTTACTATTACAGTGGGCTCTATAATGTCTACAGTCAGCTCTATGACAACTTAGATTGCTACAGTGGGCCCTGTCACAACCTTTGATTGCTATAGAAGGATCTGTGACAGGGCTTGATAGTTATAGCAGGATTTATTATAGGTTTTAACAACTATATTGGGATCTAGGACAGCTTTTGAGGACTCCAGTGGACTCTTTGACAGGTTTTGATGGCTACTATGACCACTTTTGACCCCTACTGAGTGCCTTATGAGTTTTTAGTGGTCACCGTGGACTCTCTGATGGCTTTTTAATGGCTACAGTTTGAGATGGCTACAGTGGGCTCTACCATGATTGCTTTTAACTGCTAGCAATGGTTAATGTTTGTGGCAAAATCTGTTTATTTTCACTGGACTGGTTTTCACTGGACTTGTATATTTTTGGGGGTTTGGTAAGTAAAATAAACAGGCTTAAGCATCAAGTTTGTTGACTATGAAGCATAGACAAACAAATCTGAGGACACCTCATTTATAGGCAGAGAAAGCAAGGACCAGCAATTTTGTGACTTTTCCAGTGACAGGGATAGGGAACAGGTTTTCCCCCTTATCGGCTGGCAAATTTTCACCTTATGAACATTAACTAAGAAGACATGTTTGCATTGCACTATCTCTGTACAAATGTATGTGTGAAGGGCAGTGGCGGGAACTGTTCACCAGGGGCCACTCCAGTCCCAGTGTGTTGTCCAATGAGCACCTTCAAAAGGGCTTAGAACAGCCGTTTAAAAACAGTTTCTGCTGCCGGGCAGTGGTGGCGCACACCTTTAATCCCAGCACTTGGGAGGCCGAGGCAGGCGGATTTCTGAGTTCGAGGCCAGCCTGGTCTACAGAGTGAGTTCTAGGACAGCCAGGGCTAACCATTTGGACTCAGCCTGGGTCAGCACAAACATTTCCCATTACACCCAGGAGAAAAGAAATGATTAAAATATTTTTTACCAAAATGCTTTTCACATGCCCCTTGGTACTGTATGAGTAATTTTCAGTTTAGCATAAAGATGTGAGTTCTGAGGTCTGACCTGGTCAAGGAGAGACTTCTTCACTGCTAAATCCAGCACACAGGCTACACCAAATAGCTCTCTTTAAGATTTGTGGAAACTTTGATCTCTCACAAAGTCCAACAAGACTCAGCTCTGCAGCCTCTGAGACGTAGTGGGCTAGCCTAAGACAAGATGTGAATTGTCAGCTCCAGTACCAAACAGTAAACTCCCTGAGATCTGCTCTTTCATTTAAGCAACAGCCAGCACACTATACTTTGGAGCTTCTTCAAATCTTTCGGAAGCCATTGACTCGAAAATCAGACACAGTTCAACAGAACTATGAAATGGCATGTCACAGAGAGGACCTAGGTGCAACCTGACTTCTGTATATATCTCTTGTCACTATTGGTGTCACAGAGTTGCTGAGGTGTTTCAAGGTAGCTTAGAGGAAGGACCAGAAACCACTGCATACCTCTCATGAAGGCCGGGCATACAGAGAACAGAGACTTCTTCGCCGACCCAAATTTGTTTGGTCTCTAAAATGATGATGAACAATAAGAACTATAAAAGGTTGTATTTTTTTTCTTCCATGTCACTTAAAAAGGATCTTCCAAGTGTTATCATTCTGGCAGTGAAGGACTTATCATTAAGACCAGAAGGCGCTGCTTAGAAATTGATAAAGAAGAACACAGAAACAGAGTTGAAGGAGGCAGGTAGTAAGCCCATTAATAGAGACTTTCCTGGGGAGACCACAAGGAAGAACACTGGAAGAACTTCCTAACATTATTGTCAAAGCCATAAGAGATTTAATAACTACTTTTAAAAATATTTAAATATTTATTTATTTAGTGTGTATTGCACATGTGCACAGAAATCAAAGGACACAACTCTTGGGAACTGGTTTTTTCAAACACGCATCAAACTCAGGTCATCAGGCTTGGTGACAAGGACATTTACCCACTGAACCTGTTCACTGACCCTCAGGGATCCAATTTCCTTTCTTTCCTTTCTGTTTTTGGTCTTTTAAGACAGAATCTTACTATATAGCTCTGGCTATCCTAGAACTCACTCTGTAAACCAGGCTCGCCTCGAATTCAGAGATCTGCCTGCCTCTTCCTCCCAAGTACTTGGACCAAAGGAGTGTACCACTGTTAAGCCTTAATAACTACTTTTTATAAAATGAAAGCAATTAGGTTTTTGTTTGTATTAAAATATAGCAGGCTTGTGTGCTAATTTATAGGCTCAAAATCAGGGAAAGCTGGTTGGATGGATTTCCTAAGTCTTCATTTGGGATACTCCCTTTTCCTGGGTTTGCTATGCTACAGAAGGTTCAAGCCTTTACATAAATAATGAGTGGCATTGTATTAAGAATGCAGTGAAGGCTATTGAGATGACCCAATGGGTAAAGACATTTGTTAGCAAGCCTGAGACCTGAGTTCAGTCTTTAGGACACAGATGGTGGAAGGAGAGAATCTTCTTCCCAGAGTTGCTTCCCAACACTTACATGTAAGTGTGTATGCACTGGCAACTTGTAGAAGGAGTTCTCAAAGTGTGAGCAAGAGGTGCCTTTGTGCTGCTATGAAGACCGACACACCCACGAAACCCCCGTGCACAGAACAGAACATGCTGAATGGAATTTGTAGGGAGGCCAGAGGAAGGTGGCTGAAAACTCAATCACTTGTTCACCGAAGGAACTGGAGTTTCACTTTGCCTGTTTTATAAGGCTGGATACAGGCATGCTCTTTTGCTATGAATCCAGTAAGAGCAATCATTAAAGCCGTCACTACCTCCAGGGGGTCTTGATTATTCTGTAGCCATTCTATGAAGACTGGGCACAGTTATTAGCTCTCCTTATAAATAAAAGCTGTATCTGACAAATACTAAGCCATCTCTCTTTTTCTTAATAACACTTTTTTGAAAATTCATACACTTACATAATGTATCTCAAGTGTATCATCTACTCCCTCCTCCAGCCCCCGTAGCCCTCCATTTCCCTCCCAACTTCATATTTTATTGTTATTCATAACCTCCCAAGTTCAATTAATGCTTCTCTGATGAGTGTGTGGCCATCCACTGGGGTGTGGGCAACCTAGTAGCAGCCGCATTCTCAAAGGAAAGTGTCTCAAGCTATCTCTCTATGAACGTTGCAAGGCTACGCACTGAACCCATGGCTTTCTACATGCAAGGCAAGCACCCACTGATCTATGTTCCTGACACTTATTATTCTTTTTTGAGATCTAGTCTTGCTATGTAGCCCAGGCTGTCCTTGAACTAGCAATCCTTCTGTCTCAGCTCCTGAGTCCTGGGATTAAACATGTGTGTCACTATACTTAGCTGATACTACCAACCAGAGCTCCGGTTCTTGGAGATACGGTACGTTATTTATCTTTTTGTATCTGTTGATGGCCTCCATTGTACGGGGCTGGATGCCTGATTTAGAAGGTTTCTAAAGCTTCATTGAGTTGAACACAGGGTACATAATGGGCATTTCAGAAGTGACTGCACACTGTCAAACACTAAGACCTGGAGCTTTGGTTGCTACAATGTTACTGGTGTATGTAATCTATGTATCTAAATTAGGCAAGCAGCAGGAGGGAAGACAAAGGCAAGGCAGAGAACCCAAGCAAAGCCCCCCTGCTTTTATTCATTTGTTCCTCGTTTCTCCTAATAATCGCTCAGCTCTTACACATGCCAGCTGCTTCTGGGGAGAAGGAGGCTGAATGAAAAAAGGAGTCACTCTCTGATGCCCATATAGCTAGGAGGGGAGGCCTTTGCACCAGCTACTCTGCAAGAAGAGAAAGCAGGATGCACAGCATTACACTCAACGTAAGCCAGAGCTGACAGGAGCGTTTCAGGGAGAGGAGAGATGTCTAACTGATTTCCTCATTGTCTGTATGTCATACCTCACAATTCATTCTTCAGATGACTTCAGAGAGAGAAGAATATATGGCATTGCTAATTTGCTCTGTGTCAGTTTCTTAATGTTTTCCCCCATGAGCCCTGTCTAAACTACACATTCTCATGTGGGAACTGCAGTGAAGGTTACTTCTCCAACCCATACATTCTTCCCGACACTATCAAAGCATGCGTGGACAGCAAGGCCAGATGATCACGAAGAGCTGGAGGAGCCTGCATCTGAGTTCAATATCATCAAAATGAAAGAGGGTCAAAAGTTTAGGAAACTTTATGAAGCAATAACTACATAAGATATTTTATCAATAAATTTTATTCAGTTTTGACATGTGTTGTCATGCATCATAAACATATAGTACATTTTTTTCTGTTATTCATTGTGGATTTCTGGTTCCAAGGCTACTTCCTTGGTACAAGAAGAATGAGTGATTCAGAGAGAACAGTGTGAACAATGAATGTGCAACATGTTAACTGTAAAATGATATGGGATTAATAACCATATACTTGACACCAAACATTTTTATCTGAAGGTGTTATAACAATAATATACAGTTTTGGTGTGGATAGAAATCTCTTTATCTGGAAGTAAAAGAACCAAAGAAGTGAATATTTATTGACTAACTTTGTTTGGAGTTTTGATTTTAAGAGGATTGTTACTTACCTAATAGGACGAGGGGTTCGAGACAGGGTTTCTCTGTATAGCTCTGGCTGTCCTGGAACTCACTCTGTAGACCAGGCTGGACTCGAACTCAGAAATCTACATGCCTCTGCCTACCAAGTGCTGGGATTAAAGGTGTGTGCCACCACTTCCTGGCTTACTTACCTAATAGTTGTTGTAGTCCTAGTTGGTGAAGAAACCATTTCACATTTTCCTTCACATTCTTCCTTCTAATATTTTGTTAAATTTAATTTATTGTGAATGTCTTAGTTAGGATTTTACTGCTGTGAACAGACACTATGACCACAGCAACTCTTATAAGGACAACATTTAATTGGGGCTGGCTTACAAGTTCAGAGGTTCAGTCCATTATTGTTAAGGTGAGAACATGACAGCATCCAGACAGGCATGGTGCAGGAGGAGCTAAGAGTTCTGCATCTTCATCTGAAGGCTGCTAGCTGAATACTGGCTTCTAGACGGCTAGGATGAGGGTCTTAAAACTCATACCCACAGTGACACACCTACTCCAACAGGGCCACACTTACTTTACTTGACTGGAGAATCAAAGGTGAGTTAGGCAAGGCCTCCTCCCTCCTTAAAAGTGTCCTATCTCAGGGAATCACTATAAATAAACAGGGTAGTGTCAGCAGTACGCAGAGGGCAGGAATATCCTCCAGATGAGCAAACTGGGAACAAGGAGCAGTTTAAGAAGGGAGACAGGTGGGTGAATAGAGAGGAAAAAGAGCAGAGAGAAAGAATCATATAAAAAGAAAGTGTCCCGATAAGTTCCTGCTGCCACCGGGGCCTGTAAGGGAGGAGGGCAAGATGGCCGTAAGGTAAATGTGATGTTAACAGTCTGGAACATCAGGAAAATGGCAGTGGAGAGGTTCAGTGAGAGAGTGCTCCCTCTCCCTCTCCCTCTCCCTCTCCCTCTCCCTCTCCCCCCCCCTCTCCCTCTCCCCTACCCCTCCCCTTCTCTCTCTCTGAATAAGTCTTCCTTCCTTCCCTCCTTACTTCCTTCCTCCCTTCCGTCCTTCCTTACTCCCTTCTGTCCTTTCTTCCTTTCCCCTCCCCCTTCCTTTTTTCTCCCTTGAGACATGTCTCACTAACTCTTGCTTATATCCAGCTTGTTATTTAACCAAGATGACCTGGAACCCCTGACCCTTCTGCCTCCTTCTACCTCCCAAGTGCTGGAATTGGAGGTACACAGCACCATGACCAGATCAAGGTGGTTTCTCAGTCTTTCAACTAGTACAGGGAAGATTAAATGCATCCAAGGATGGAGAGGGGGGGAAAGTCATGAATGGTGGGGTGGGGTGGATAAACTAATTAGCTTCATTGCGTCTTTCTATAATGTAAGACTATATACCTAGGTGCAGCGCATATCCATAGGTCAAGGCATACAGTGTGTACCACGGATAAACACACCTAAGAGTAAAAACAGAGGGTCATCTGAGATGGCTCAGTGGGCACTTGACACCAAGTAGAGTTCACTTCCCAGATCCCACAAAGTGGAAGGAGAGAAACAACTCCAGAAAGTTGTTCTCTTCCCAACATTGTGGTACATGCTCATCCACTACATATATATGTACACACACACACACACACACACACACACACGCACGCACGCACGCACGCACGCACACATGCACGCGCACACACTCACACATATACACGAATGTAGGTAAATACATAGATAGATAAATGTTGAATAAATGAAAAAAAAAAGCCCTAATCATAGAATCTGAACTCAGTCAAGTTTCCAAGGCTTGGGGGAGAAGGCAGAAATCACCGAGCCCACACCCAGTGTGGCCCAGGGTCTCAAAGCTGTGGCTGCTGGAATAGCCTCCAGCATCCCATATATTTGCACCAGAGCCTTTTGACTTCCAGTCTGAGAGCAATAAATTCGGATTTATGAATGATCTCACACGTCTCCTCTCCTCCCTTTTGATCTCCAACCGGAAACATCTGAGTCTTCGTTGCTTTGGGCGAGCCTCCTTTTCCTCAGCCACAGAGGCAGCAAAATGATTTGTTGAGCCCTTGAGCTTGTGCCTCACAGAGAAGGTTCGGGACAGCTGTGTTAGCCTCCTGAGCTGCATGATGTTCCTGGAACCTGAGTGTTTGGTTGCCTTGTGGTTCCTTCTAAAGAGTTGAGGCAGATTCCCAAGGGCTGTCCTGTCTGAAGATTTATACACTGAATTCCCAGGCAGGTCTGGAATGAAGTTGTCCCTGACTTTAGCGTTCCCAGGGGAAGCCAGGTTGTGGCTTTCACACAGCCAGCTTTATAGCAGAGCACTCAGCACACAGCCCATCTCTCTCCAGGGTCTGGCTTCAGTCAAGCTCAGGTAAACTGTGGGTGGGAGACAGAAGAGCCAGACCTTGGCAGCAGTTTTGTTTGCACTGCTTGCTTACAACCCAGACTCTCAGTAGGAAAAAAAAATCTGGAATGAACATACTGTAATAATTAGGGATTAGAAAGGAAATGTTTGGACTGGGAATATAACTTAGTAATGAGTGTCTAGCACTCATGAAGCCTTGATACTCTAATACATACATACATACATACATACATACATACATAATACATACATACATACACACACACATATATACATGCATACATACATGCATTTTCTAATAGTAAGTGTTCCATTCTTGATATATTGCAGAATAGCATTCAGACTATTGTATTCAATATTTACAGTGATGACTTCATTTATCTTATTTTTGTTGAGACAGCTTTTGTTTTGTTGCCCAGTCTGGCACTGAACTCCTGGACTTAAATGAGCTTCCTGCCTGAGTATCTTATATCCTGGGAATAAAGGTTTGTTCCATGAAACCTAGCTTAGTTTTGATGTGTTGAGCAGAGTGCTAATGTTCTAATTATTACTACTATCATTTTGGTGGTGGCGTGCCTGTGTGTTTATGTGTGTGCATGTGCATGTGTGTGTATGTGTGTGTGTGTGCATGCATAAAAACAGTGCAAAGCTGAGTGGTTAAGTAAGCTAAGCTTTCAGAGCTCAACATATCTGGGGGGCACTTGGTGGCTTTCTTGTTTGTTTTTGTCTTTTTAATGAGAAAGCTAGATGAAATGCAAGGACAGCTAAGGAGTGCCCTCACAGATTAATCACACAGTGAATACTTAGGAGTCAACAGATTCTCAGATCCCACCCCCGAGTTCAGTGGACAGTTAGAAACTATTGTCTCTTAAGACAAAAGGTCAACCAACTATAACAGGGCAAGCAAAGTAGAAACCCACTTCTGACAGCTCCAGGTAAGTGCTTGCCACCAAGAATCACGTGGATTCTGTTTCTGTAGTTCAGGGGTTGATGTCGCTGATGTCACCGTGGGTCTCACAGGTGAAGATCATCTACAGTGTCCTCCTTGCTCTAGTCCCAAGAGTCCTGGTGCAAAGAAGGAAGTGAAATAATTTATTCAGTTCTTTGCAGTTCACAAATAATAGTATTCCCCTTTGGGAGTTTAGACGCTTGCTCTTAACTGCAGACAGAGCTTCAAACACCCAGTGTGTGCGTGTCTGGTGGCTGATGCAGAACAGAGTGCGGGAGGAAAGGAGAGGGAAAGAGGAAGAATTTAAAACAGATGGAGAGACTCCACCTCAAAAGCTCTGGCCTCTGTCATGTGAACCCCTGAGTCACTGACAATGGGAATCCATTCGGACTTTCCCTCTTGGGTTTCCTCTATGTCACCAGCATTTCTCCCATTCTAGAATGCTCCCAATTCCTCCTATGTCATCAAAAATGACTTATTTTTTTCCTCATATATATTAAGGTCTCATTAATTTGATGACTTAGTGACATGAGGTGGTAACAGCTGCTGTGTGTCACTCCATAGAATCATGTTTTTGTGTGACTCAGAAGGAATGGCCAAGGGAAGTTTCTCAGGCACCATGGGACAGGCTCTGGATTTCCACTCTGTTTGATTGACATCACCAACGAGTGTCTATCCTCAGTTCAGGTGGGAAGCCCAGTTAAGGGGCTGGAGAAAACAGTTGTTTTTTTTTTTTCCTTGAAAATTCTCTTGGACATAGAAACACTAGAAACCGTAGCTCATTTGTTCTATTGTCCATTTGTTCGTTCAGTCCTTCCTTCTGTCCTTTCTTCTTTCAGTACTTTCCTAGATTGCTCATTTGAAATCCCAGCAGTTTTTAGAAAAAAATAATTAAAAAATTGTTCGTATGTGTGTGTGTGTGTGTGTGTGTGTGTGTGTGTATGTGTGTGTGTATGTGTGTGTGTGAGCATGCATGTGCACACGTAAGAGCCATGGCCCACATGCTGGGGTCAGATGACAACCTTCTAAAGCTCATTTTCTCCGTCTTCCATGTGGGTCTCAGGAATCAAACTGAGGTCATCAGGCTTGGTGGCAGGTGACTACCAGCTGGGCCATCTCACAAGCCACATGGCAATGAACTACTGGGTTTGATTTCTAGATTTCCAGACCAATAAATCCAAATGTTTCACCTAACATTCCCTTAAAATTTAAGCTCAATATCTTCTGTTTATATCTGAGTGAAATTGGAGCTCAGCCAGAGTTATCTTCCTGCCGGACATTCATTTATATGATGACAACAGTGAAGTAGCGCTGTCCTCTCCAGGCAGTATGGCCTCAGTTTCTCCATAGAACACACACACACTGATTTCGCTCTGTCCTAGCCCTTTTTCTGGACCTGCTCCAAGGTTTCTCTTGAATTTCAAAAGCTCAAGGGCCTTGTCCAGCGGCTGCTGTTGCTGTTTTTTCTGGATAACTGCCAAACTTCGCAGCTCGTGCCCTGGTCAAAGAAACACCCATTTCCTCAGGGCCACTGTCATACCTTCCCGAAGGCTAAAATTTTAAAATAAAATATAATTTTGGACTCTCTTCATCCCACAGATTTCACATAGGGTTTTGCCATATGTACTCTACCTCGATTTCCCAGCCCTCTTTTAATTTTTTGAGATTTGGTTGCCTATGCACCCCAGGCTCTACATGTGTAGGGTGTGTGTGTGTGGAGGTCAGAGGATAAGTAGCTGGAGTCTGTTATGTCCTTCCGCCATCAAGAGCTCTGGGTAGTTTGAAGCCAGGTTGTCAGGCTCAGCTGCAAGTTCCTTTCTCCACTGAGTCATCTCACTGGCCCTGCCCCAGTAGGTCAGCTCTGACTACAGATTGGTGCCACAAGGCTGGAGTAATTTCAGTTCTCTGAGTGTCCCTGAACCTGAGCAAGATCCTCTATTGCCACACTTAGGAGCTGGTGCCTGCGTCGGCCATCTTTGTGTGGTACCCAGCCCTTTCTGGCTGACCCTGCCTATAAGGAGACTTGTTTTGTAATGTGCCAATGAGCCACTGCTTCAGCCCCAACATCTCTCTTATTTGTTAATACTTTCCATGCTTCCAGAGTTCGTATTTAGCAAACAGACAAAATTGGGACTCCAAACAACTGCAGTGTATTTAGACTGGTTACTCAGAGCTTAATCTCTTGTCACATTTTTGAGCCTGCTTCCTAAGCACGGGATTATATGTTGGAAATGATTTTCCTGTGGGAAGGCAGTGCCCTTAGGGGTGTTTATGCTGAAGAAATTGGAGTCTGTTCTTTCATCTTCTTTTAAGATTTAAATTTAAATTTTCTATTTGTGTGTGTGTGTGTGTATTCATGTGCGCGCCTGTGTGCATGTGTGTACTATGTGCCAGTGCCCTCAGTGGCCAGAAGACAGCATCATCCGCTGTAGTTAAAGTGACAGGCACTTGTAAGCTGCATAATGTGTGTGCTGGGAACTGCACTCTGGTTCCCTGTAAGACTAGTACATGCTCTTAACTGCTGAGCCATGTCTCCAGCCCTCAGATTCCCTGTTTTGATATGAGGCTCTCCATGTGCTCTTGGCTGAATTTATACCCCTCCCCCACTCTACCTTGCAAGTGCTCAGATCATAGGTGAGCAAGCACCACCATACCTAATTCTGTTCATCGTATTTTAGCAGAATTAATATCACTTCAGGAGGTGACTGTCCCCCACTGAGAGGGAAGTGTTAATTATCAAAGCCTCCTGGCTGCATGCTCTCCAGAAGTTTCTCCAGAGATGCCGACACTGTATGTTTTGGGGTGAGGTGCAAAAATCCACAGAAATAACAACAGTGCTGTGGAAGACGAAGGCTGTGAGGAACATGATTCTTCTTATGGAAGTTGTCATCTCTTTCAGGGAGAAGAGATCAATGGTCAAGTGTGTCATATGGGGACACTCAACCTCTCCCTGAAGGGCAGAAGGTCACAAGTCTCCACTGTCTTATAGTGTTTAGAGACCCAAGATGATCTCCACTTCACCCTTTACTTTTATTTATTTGTTCTATTAATTTTTACTCATGTTTAAAAAAACTTTTTATACAAAATGATTGTTACATTTACTTGGTATGTATGTGAGTGTGTGTGTGTGTGAGTGTGTGTGTATATGTATGTATGTGTGAGTTTGTGTGAGTGTGTGTGTATGTGTGAGTGTGAGCCTGTGTGAGTGAGTGTGTGTTCATGCACACACATCACGGCATTTGTGTGAATGTCAGAGGACAGCTTTCAGAGTTGATTCTCTGCTTCCACCATTGTGGATCCTAGGAACCCATTCCAGGTTAGACTGAGTGGCAAATGCCTTTACCCACTGGGTTATCTCATTGGCTCCCTTTTGCTGTTTCAAAAATACTAGACACTCTAAAACTGTACTGCTGGGGCTGAGAAGATGGCTCAGTGGTTAAGAGTACTGGCTGCTCTTCCAGAGGTCCCAAGTTCAATTCTCAGGAACCACATGGTGGCTCACAACCATCTGTAATGGGGTCTGGTATCCTCTTCTGGTGTGTCTGAAGTCAGCAACAGTGTACGCACATATATAAAATAAATAGATCTTAAAAAGCAAAACATAATTTATACTGTCTTTTATTTAACTACAGTTTGGATAGCTGGTTCAATCCAAGAACTGCAAGCCTATTAAATCCACAGTTGAGATTTTAATGGTTTCTCCACAGTTTTCTTAATATGTAAATTTTATTTTGTTTATTTCTTTTTTAGATGGATTTGTACATCTCAGACTTGCCTTATATTTGCCTTATATTTTGCCACAGCAAAAGGACGACTCTGAAATTCTGGTCTTCCTGCTTCTCACTTCCTGGGTGCTGGGATCACAGGTGTGTGCAAGCTTGTCTAGTTAATGCAGGGCTGGAAGCCAGGATCTAGAGCCTACCTGGCAGGCTCTCCACCCCGTGCGCCTCAGCCTCTTCAGTGGCTTCTGAGGTGGAACACCCTGCTTCCCAGCTCAGCATCATTTTGTGTGTTGTCTCCTAGCTCTGTAAAGGTTTCCAAGCTTTTGTTTTTTACAATCCTGACACTTTAAAGAATCCTGGCCTGCAGATTGGTCAGCTGTAACGCTGGCAACCATGAGACAGAGACAAGAAGACAGCCTCACGGACAGCACCAGCCTGACCTTCGTAGTTTGAGGTTGACAGGATTACATAGGTAGACCTGTGTCAAAATAGCAAATAATAAAACCCCCACCCCTACTCTAACCCCAGGCAAAGTTCCTCGATGTGGAATGTTTTATTACTTATTTTTAGTTCCCCCACCCAGCTTCCCCCTCATTGTGGATTTTTCCTGTGTTTCCTATAATTATATATATGGAGATGTTGTTGGGCTATCTTCCATAAGAAGCCAGAAAAAAATAAATTCTTCAATGTTCTCCCATTTCATTCTGAGAAAATCTCATGAAGCCCTTGAAAGCTAGGATTCCATCTCCCTATCTTTGCTGTTTCTTTACTGTTTGCTGCCTCAGGCCCTTTGCATGTGCTCTTTCCTCACATTGTATCATTACCTCTTGAGCTAGCGTTTCCTGGAGTTACACTGGGGTTACAGATATGTGCTACCATGCCCAGTTCATGTAGTGCTGGGCTCAAACCCAGGGCATGGTCCACCAGTGCCTACATCCCCATTCAGGTGCACACATTTGTGTCATTACCTCACGTTACACACGTCACAGGCAGTTGCTAAACTCAGGTACAACCCGCAGTCCCATCCTTCCAAACTTCCCAAAGCTCCACTTTTCCAGCCCTCTACCCCAGAGTGTGCATTTGCATGTGATCCTTGGTTAGAGCTACCCTGTGATTTGAGGCTTGCTGAGTTCGTCCTGATGATATTACTTAAGGGGAGGCTGCCACCTAGTGGTAATGAGGACAGCCTTCACGCTAAATGCTCATGCTAGCTCAAGACTCAACAAAACAAAGCAAACCCAAAACAACAACAAAAGCCAGCCTGCCTCTAGAGTCTCATCTGTGACATCCAGAACCTGCTGAGATCCCTGTTGCTGTTGACATGGTCACTGATTGTTCAGATTACGTCAAGATTTGAGTTTCTACCATGTGTATAAGGGTGAGAAGAAGAGAAGTCTGCCCACTTTGAGAACAATGAGGTATGCCAGACAGCTCAGAAGTTCAAAGATCAGAAATTTAAGATCATCTTGAAGTATCTTGAGAGTTCAAGGCCAGCTTGAGATTCATGAAAGTGTCTCAAATAAAAATAAAAACCCTGAAAATGTATCTTTCAAGAGGCTGATTTGTACTGGACAGTGATGGTGAACGCCTTTAACCTCATTCAGCACTTGAGAGGCAGAGACAGACGGATCTCTGTGAGTCTGAGGACAGCTTGCTCTACAGGTGAGTTCCAGGACATCCATGGCTCCACAGAGAAACACTGACTAGAAAAGAGAAAGAGAGAGAGAGAGAGAGAGAGAGAGAGAGAGAGAGAGAGAG